>NW_027248821.1:0-237500 GCF_031021105.1 Erythrolamprus reginae
TGAGGAGAAAGAGGAAGAAGAGAAGGTGGAAGAGGAAGAGGAAGAGGAGGAGGAGGAAGAAGAAGAGGAGGAGGAAGAAGAGGAGGAAAGAGGAAGATGAGGAGAAAGAGGAAGAAGAGAAGGTGGAAGAGGAAGAGGAAGAGGAGGGAGGAGGAGGAAGAAGAGGAGGAAGAGGAAGATGAGGAGAAAGAGGAAGAAGAGAAGGTGGAAGAGGAAGAGGAAGAGGAGGAGGAGGAGGAGGAAGAAGAGGAGAAGAGGAAGATGAGGAGAAAGAGGAAGAAGAGAAGGTGGAAGAGGAAGAGGAAAAGGAGGAGGAAGAAGAGGAGGAAGAGGAAGATGAGGAGAAAGAGGAAGAAGAGAAGGTGGAAGAGGAAGAGGAAAAGGAGGAGGAGGAAGATGAGGAGAAAGAGGAAGAAGAGAAGGTGGAAGAGGAAGAGGAAAAGGAGGAGAAGAAGAGGAGGAAGAGGAAGATGAGGAGAAAGAGGAAGAAGAGAAGGTGGAAGAGGAAGAGGAAAAGGAGGAGGAAGAAGAGGAGGAAGAGGAAGATGAGGAGAAAGAGGAAGAGAAGGTGGAAGAGGAAGAGGAGAGGAGGAGGAGGAGGAGGAAGAAGAGGAGGAAGAGGAAGATGAGGAGAAAGAGGAAGAAGAGAAGGTGGAAGAGGAAGAGGAAGAGGAGGAGGAGGAAGAAGAGGAGGAAGAGGAAGATGAGGAGAAAGAGGAAGAGGAGGAGGAGGAGGAAGAAGAGGAGGAAGAGGAAGATGAGGAGGAAAGAGGAAGAAGAGAAGGTGGAAGAGGAAGAGGAAGGAGGAGGAGGAGGAAGAAGAGGAGGAAGAGGAAGATGAGGAGAAAGAGGAAGAAGAGAAGGTGGAAGAGGAAGAGGAAGAGGAGGAGGAGGAGGAGGAAGAAGAGGAGGAAGAGGAAGATGAGGAGAAAGAGGAAGAAGAGAAGGTGGAAGAGGAAAAGGAGGAGGAAGAAGAGGAGGAAGAGGAAGATGAGGAGAAAGAGGAAGAAGAGAAGGTGGAAGAGGAAGAGGAAAAGGAGGAGGAGGAAGAAGAGGAGGAAGAGGAAGATGAGGAGAAAGAGGAAGAAGAGAAGGTGGAAGAGGAAGAGGAAAAGGAGGAGGAGAAGAGGAGGAAGAGGAAGATGAGGAGAAAGAGGAAGAAGAGAAGGTGGAAGAGGAAGAGAAAGGAGGAGGAAGAAGAGGAGAAGAGGAAGATGAGGAGAAAGAGGAAGAAGAGAAGGTGGAAGAGGAAGAGGAGGAGGAGGAGGAGGAGGAGGAAGAAGAGGAGGAAGAGGAAGATGAGGAGAAAGAGGAAGAAGAGAAGGTGGAAGAGGAAGAGGAAGAGGAGGAGGAGGAAGAAGAGGAGGAAGAGGAAGATGAGGAGAAAGAGGAAGAGGAGGAGGAGGAGGAAGAAGAGGAGGAAGAGGAAGATGAGGAGAAAGAGGAAGAAGAGAAGGTGGAAGAGGAAGAGGAAGAGGAGGAGGAGGAGGAAGAAGAGGAGGAAGAGGAAGATGAGGAGAAAGAGGAAGAAGAGAAGGTGGAAGAGGAAGAGGAGGAGGAGGAGGAGGAAGAAGAGGAGGAAGAGGAAGAGGAGGAGAAAGAGGAAGAAGAGAAGGTGAAGAGGAAGAGGAAGAGGAGGAGGAGGAAGAAGAGGAGGAAGAGGAAGATGAGGAGAAAGAGGAAGAGGAGAGGAGGAGGAAGAAGAGGAGGAAGAGGAAGATGAGGAGAAAGAGGAAGAAGAGAAGGTGGAAGAGGAAGAGGAGGAGGAGGAGGAGGAGGAAGAAGAGGAGGAAGAGGAAGATGAGGAGAAAGAGGAAGAAGAGAAGGTGGAAGAGGAAGAGGAAGAGGAGGAGGAGGAAGAAGAGGAGGAAGAGGAAGATGAGGAGAAAGAGGAAGAAGAGAAGGTGGAAGAGGAAGAGGAAAAGGAGGAGGAAGAAGAGGAGGAAGAGGAAGGATGAGGAGAAAGAGGAAGAAGAGAAGGTGGAAGAGGAAGAGGAAGAGGAGGAGGAGGAAGAAGAGGAGGAAGAGGAAGATGAGGAGAAAGAGGAAGATCGAGGAGAAAGAGGAAGAAGAGAAGGTGGAAGAGGAAGAGGAGAGGAGGAGGAGAAGAAGAGGAGGAAGAGGAAGATGAGGAGAAAGAGGAAGATGAGGAGAAAGAGGAGAAGAGAAGGTGGAAGAGGAAGAGGAAGAGGAGGAGGAGGAGGAGGAAGAAGAGGAGGAAGAGGAAGATGAGGAGAAAGAGGAAGAAGAGAAGGTGGAAGAGGAAGAGGAAAAGGAGGAGGAAGAAGAGGAGGAAGAGGAAGATGAGGAGAAAGAGGAAGAAGAGATGGAGGAAGAGGAAGAGGAGGAGGAGGAGGAAGAAGAGGAGGAGGAGGTGAGGAGGAAGAGGAAGAAGAGAGAGGTGGAAGAGGAGAGAGGAAGAGGAGGAGGAGAAGAAGAGGAGGAAGAGGAAGATGAGGAGAAAGGAAGATGAGGAGAAGAGGAAGAGGAAGGTGGAAGAGAAGAGGGAAGAGAAGAGGAGGGGAGGAAAGGAAGAGAGGAAGAAGAGGAGGAAGATGAGCGAGAAAGGAGGAGAGAGAAGGTGGAAAGAGGAAGAGGAAGAGGAGAGGTGGAAGAGGAGAGGAAGAGGAGGAGAAGAGGAGGAAGAGGAAGATGAGAAGAGAAAGAGAGGAAGAGAAGAGGAAGGGAGGAGGAAGAGAGGAGGAAGAGGAGATGAGGGAAAGAGGAAGAGGAGAAGAGGAGGAGGAGGAGAGAAGAAGAGGAGGAGGAAGATGAGGAGAAAGAGGAAGATGAGGAGAAAGAGGAAGAAGAGAAGGTGGAAGAGGAAGCAGGAAGAGGAGGAGGAGGAGGAGAGGAGGAGGAAGAGGAGAAGAGGAAGATGGGGAGAAAGAGGAAGAAGAGAAGGTGGAAGAGGAGAGAGGAGGAGGAGGAGGAGGAGGAGGAAGAGGAAGTGAGGAGAAAGAAGGACGAAGAGAAGGTGGAAGAGGAAGAGGAAAAGGAGGAGGAAGAAGAGGAGGAAGAGGAAGATGAGGAGAAAGAGGAAGAAGAGATGGTGGAAGAGGAAGAGGAAGAGGAGGAGGAGGAGGAAGAAGAGGAGGAGGAGGTGGAGGAGGAAGAGGAAGAAGAAGAGGAGGACGGAGAAGAGGAGGAAGAGGAAGAAGAAGAGGAGGAGGAAGAGAGGAGGAAGAGGAAGAAGAGGAGGGGGAAGAGGAAGATGAGGAGAAGGAGGAAGAGGAGGAGGGAAGATGATGAGGAGAGGAAGAAGTGGAGGGGGAAGAGGAAGAAGAGGAAGAAGAGGAAGAAGAGGAAGAGCCCGCAGCAGCAGCAGATTGGGCAAAATAAAATCTAATTTGGACCCAGCTTCGTCGTAGTCGTGCATTCAGCAACCTACCCTCCCTGCTACATTAAAATTTTCAGCACCATCCCATTTTGGCGGAGGAGGGGGGGTTTAATCCAAAGCTTTGAGGGGTGAAGGCTCTGTCCTGCTGCCCCCCCCCCAGGAGAAACAGAGAGGGAGAGGTCCTGGAGGAAGGCTTCCCTGGACCGATCCAACCCTACCCACCCAGGATGGGGGGGACGGGAGATTCACAACGCCCATCCGGAAAAATCAAGCCAGCGGTTTGCAGCCTCCGGCCAAGGAACCTAATTTCTGAATCATCATTTCAGGGACGAGATGAAAAAGAGGAGCAGCTCTCTCCTGAATCCCCCCTCCCTCTCTCCTTCCTCTCATCAATGGGAGGCTTAAAAATGCCACCCCCCACAGCATCCCGAGTCCACCTCCGCTGGTGACTCAACGCTCTTCTCTCTCCCCCCTCCAAACCCTTGTTCTCCTCCTTACGCGGCAGAGGCTGCCTGCTGTACACGCGCTCTTGCAGAGAAAGCGATTGTGCGCCGGGCGGGTGGGTGGGTGAATGGGTGAAGGGAAAATCTCGTCGTTCGAAGAGCGCCTGACGCCTGCCTGTGGGGAGATTTTTGGAGGAGGGGAGGGAAGCTCACGTCGCCATCAAGTGTGCCGCCAACAACAGCACCAGGATCATAGAAACATAGGAAACACAGAAGTCTGACGGCAGAAAAAGACCTCGTGGGTCCATCTAGTCTGCCCTTATGCTATTTTCTGTATTTTATCTTAGGATGGATATATGTTTATCCCAGGCATGTTTAAATTCAGTTACTGTGGATTTACCAACCACGTCTGCTGGAAGTTTGTTCCAAGGATCTACTACTCTTTCAGTAAAATAATATTTTCTCATGTTGCTCTTGATCTTTCCCCCAGCTAACTTCAGATTGTGTCTCCTTGTTCTTGTGTTCACTTTCCTATTAAAAACACTTCCTTCCTGGACCTTATTTACATAGAAACATAGAAACATAGAAACATAGAAGACTGACGGCAGAAAAAGACCTCATGGTCCATCTAGTCTGCCCTTATACTATTTTCTGTATTTTATCTTACAATGGATATGTTTATCCCAGGCATGTTTAAATTCAGTTCCTGTGGATTTACCAACCACACCTGCTGGAAGTTTGTTCCAAGCATCTACTACTCTTTCAGTCAAATAATATTTTCTCATGCTGCTCTTGATCTTTCCCCCAACTAACTTCAGATTGTGTCCCCTTGTTCTTGTGTTCACTTTTCTATTAAAAACACTTCCCTCCTGGACCTTATTTAACTCTTTAATATATTTAAATGTTTCGATCCTGTCCCCCCCTTTTCCTTCTGTCCTCCAGACTATACAGATTGAGTTCATGAAGTCTTTCCTGATACGTTTTATGCTTAAGACCTTCCACCGTTCTTGTAGCCCGTCTTTGGACCTGTTCAATTTTGTCAATATCTTTTTGTAGGTGAGGTCTCCAGAACTGAACACAGTATTCCAAATGTGGTCTCACAAGCGCTCTATATAGCGGGATCACAATCTCCCTCTTCCTGCTTGTTATACCTCTAGCTTTGCAGCCAAGCATTCTACTTGCTGTCCCTACCCGCCTGACTGCATTGTTCATCCATTTTGAGACTGTCAGAAATCACTACCCCTAAATTCTAAAGTTTTTAGTAGCACAGAACTGCCAATACAATACTCAGATTCCCCAAGTACATTATTTTACATTTGGAAACATTAAACTGCAGTTTCCATTGCTTTGACCACTTATCTAGTAAAGCTAAATCATTTGCCATATTACAGACGCCTCCAGGAATACCAATCTATTGCACACTTTAGAGGCACCGGCAAATAGGCAAACCTTCCCCTATATCACTCACAAAGATATTAAAAAGAATAGGACTCTGTTTTTTCCAAGCTCTGTTTTCGGCTGCCATGGCCTCCTGCAACCCCCCGCCAGTGAAAATGGAGCTCAGGAGGGGCCACATGTTTTTAAGAAGAGATTGGACAGCCTTGGTTTCAAATGGCACAGGGCAGTGATGGCGAACCTTTTTTGGTTCACGTGCCAAAGGATGTGTATGGGTATGCTAGCATGTGTGCACTTGCCCACACCCATTCTCTCCCCTCCCCACGTGCTACCCCCCTGCGCATATGCCCAGGCCTTTCTGAAACCTGAAAAAAATGCCCAAATGGGGAAACCAGAAGTTTAGGAAAACACATTTCCAGTTTGCCATTGTGCTATTTTTTGAACTCCGGAGCGTTCAGGAAGCTCTGGAGTGCAAAAAACAGCACAATGGCAAACTGGAAGTGCGTTGTTCAGAACTTCCGGTTTGTCCATTAGGGCAGTATTTCCCAACCTTGGCAACTTGAAGATATCTGGACTTCAACTCCCAGAATCCCCCAGCCAGCGAATTCTGGAGTTGAAGTCCAGATATCTTCAAGTTGCCAAGGCTGGGAAACACTGCATTAGGGGATTTTTTTTTTGCTTCCTGGGCTTCTGGAAAGCTTCTCTGAAGCATCCGGAAGATGAAACAGCCTTTCCCTAGGCCGAAAATCGGCTGGCCAGTGCATGCATGCATGCTGGAGCTGAAACATGGTAAAGTCTCACATGCCATAGGTTTGCCATCATGGATATAGGGTGTCCTGCTTGAGCAGGGGGGTTGGATTAGAAGACTCCTAGGTCCCATCCAACACTTTATTATGTTCTATTATGCTGATCAAAATTTGGACGCTTTGGCAACTGGTACATATTTATGACCACTGCAGTGTCCAGGAGTCATGTGATCCACCTTTTGCAATTTTTTGACAAGCAAAATCAACAGGGGACGGCAAATTCACTTGTGTTAAACACTTCATAGAATCATAGATTTGGAAGGGACCTCCAGGGTCATCGGGTCCAACTCCCTGCTCAATGCAGGATTCACTAAACTATCCCAGAAAGATGACTGTCCAGTCTCTGTTTGAAGACCTCCAGTGAAGGTGAGCCACCACCTCCTGTGGCAAGCTGTTCCAACGGTTTATCACCCTTACTGTTAGAAAGTTTTTCTGATATCTCATCTAGATCTACTCCTTTGCAGTTTCATTCCATTGTTTCTAGTCCTTCCATGTGCTAGTGAGAACAATGCTGACCCCCTCTGCTCTTTGATGGCCCTTCAGATATTTGTAGACAGCTATCAAGTCTCCTCTCAGTCTTCTCCTTTGCAGACTAAACCTCCCTAGATCCTTTAACCCTTCCTCATAGGACGTGGTTTCCAGACCACTCACCATCCTTGTAACTCTCCTTTGAACTTGCCCTAGTTTATCAATGTCCTTTTTAAATTGGAGCCCCCAGAACTGAACAGAGGATTCCAAGTGTGGTTGTATCAAAGTACTGTAGGGAGGAATAGTTATTTCACATGAGCGAGATTCTATGCTCCTCTTGATGCATCCCAGGATTGTGTTTGCCTTTTTTGCAACTGCTTTACACTGTCGGCTCATGTTTAATCTGTGATCTACCAATACACCCAGGTCCGTCTCACCTGTGCTGCTGCTCAGACATATTTCTCCCATTCTATATGTGCTGTTTTCATTATTTTTGCCCAGATGCAGGATCTTTCATTTCTCTCTGTTAAATACCATTCTGTTAGTTTTCAGCCCATTGTTCAAGCCTGTCTAGGTCTTTTTGAATCCTATCGCTATCTTGCTTAGTATTAGCAACACCGCCTAGCTTTGTGTCATCAGCAAATTTGATACGTTTTCCTTCAATTCCTTCATCTAGATCATTTATAAATATGTTAAATAGCACTGGGCCTAGGATAGACCCTTGTGGTACTCCCCCTTGAAACATTCTTCCAATTGGATGTGCAACCGTTTATTACCACTCTTTGAGTACGATCACTAAGCCAGTTTTGGATCCATCTAACTGTTCTTTTGTCAACCCCCACACGTGACCATTTTTTCAATAAGGATGGAATGAGATACAGTGATACCTCGTCTTACGAACCCCTCTTCATATGAACTTTTCATGATACGAACCCAGTGTTTAAGATTTTTTTGTCTCTTATTCCAAACTATTTTCACCTTACGAACCTGAGCAGCTGCCCCTGCGATGCCCCAAAGTGCTGGGATTTCCCTGAGGTTCCTCTTCCTGGGATTCCCTTCGTTTTTGCCAGCGCGCTGCTTTGAATCCCAGCGACAAACTCCCCCCTTCCAAACTGCATGGGGAAAAGACTCATGGAGCTCAAGAGAGGAGAAAGGTGTGGGTTAAATGAGCAGAACGGGGTGGACAAAAATGGGAGGGACTCATGGAGCTCAAGAAAGCTGTGGGTGAAATGAGCAGAACGGGGTGGGCAAAAACGGGAGGGACTCATGGAGCTCAAGAGAGGAGAAAGCTATGGGTGAAATGAGCAGAACGGGGTGGGCAAAAACGGGAGGGACTCATGGAGCTCAAGAGAGGAGAAAGGTGTGGGGGAAATGAGCAGAACGGGGTGGGCAAAAACGGGAGGGACTCATGGAGCTCAAAAGAGGAGAAAGCTGTGGGTGAAATGAGCAGAACGGGGTGGGCAAAAACGGGAGGGACTCATGGAGCTCAAGAGAGGAGAAAGCTATGGGTGAAATGAGCAGAACGGGGTGGGCAAAAACGGGAGGGACTCATGGAGCTCAAGAGAGGAGAAAGGTGTGGGTGAAATGAGCAGAACCGGGTGGGCAAAAACGGGAGGGATTCATGGAGCTCAAGAGAGGAGAAAGGTGTGGGGGAAATGAGCAGAACGGGGTGGGCAAAAACGGGAGGGACTCATGGAGCTCAAGAGAGGAGAAAGGTGGGGGGGAAATGAGCAGAACGGGGTGGGCAAAAACGGGAGGGATTCATGGAGCTCAAGAGAGGAGAAAGGTGTGGGGGAAATGAGCAGAACGGGGTGGGCAAAAACGGGAGGGACTCATGGAGCTCAAAAGAGGAGAAAGCTGTGGGTGAAATGAGCAGAACGGGGTGGGCAAAAACGGGAGGGACTCATGGAGCTCAAGGGAGGAGAAAGCTGTGTGTGAAATGAGCAGAACGGGGTGGGCAAAAACGGGAGGGACTCGTAGAGCTCAAGAGAGGAGAAAGGTGTGGGTGAAATGAGCAGAACGGGGTGGGCAAAAACGGGAGGGACTCGTAGAGCTCAAGAGAGGAGAAAGGTGTGGGTGAAATGAGCAGAACGGGGTGGGCAAAAACGGGAGGGACTCGTAGAGCTCAAGAGAGGAGAAAGCTGTGGGTGAAATGAGCAGAACCGGGTGGGCAAAAAACGGGAGGGACTCGTAGAGCTCAAGAGAGGAGAAAGGTGTGGGTGAAATGAGCAGAACGGGGTGGGCAAAAACGGGAGGGACTCATGGAGCTCAAGAGGAGAAAGGTGTGGGTGAAATGAGCAGAACGGGGTGGGCAAAAACGGGAGGGACTCATGGAGCTCAAGAGAGGAGAAAGCTGTGTGTGAAATGAGCAGAACGGGGTGGGCAAAACGGGGAAGGGGGGACTCATGGAGCTCAAGGGAGGAGAAAGCTGTGTGTGAAATGAGCAGAACGGGGTGGGCAAAAACGGGAGGGACTCATGGAGCTCAAGAGAGGAGAAAGCTGTGGGTGAAATGAGCAGAACGGGGTGGGCAAAAACGGGAGGGACTCATGGAGCTCAAGGGAGGAGAAAGCTGTGTGTGAAATGAGCAGAACGGGGTGGGCAAAAACGGGAGGGACTCATGGAGCTCAAGAGAGGAGAAAGCTGTGGGTGAAATGAGCAGAACGGGGTGGGAAAAAAACGGGAGGGACTCATGGAGCTCAAGAGAGGAGAAAGGTGTGGGGGAAATGAGCAGAACAGGGTGGGAAAAAACGGGAGGGACTCATGGAGCTCAAGAGAGAAGGTGTGGGGGAAATGAGCAGGGTGGGAAAAAACGGGAGGGACTCATGGAGCTCAAGAGAGGAGAAAGGTGTGGGGGAAATGAGCAGAACAGGGTGGGCAAAAACGGGAGGGACTCATGGAGCTCAAGGGAGGAGAAAGCTGTGTGTGAAATGAGCAGAACGGGGTGGGCAAAAACGGGAGGGACTCATGGAGCTCAAGAGAGGAGAAAGCTGTGGGTGAAATGAGCAGAACGGGGTGGGCAAAAACGGGAGGGACTCATGGAGCTCAAGGGAGGAGAAAGCTGTGTGTGAAATGAGCAGAACGGGGGTGGGCAAAAAACGGGAGGGACTCATGGAGCTCAAGAGAGGAGAAAGCTGTGGGTGAAATGAGCAGAACGGGGTGGGCAAAAACGGGAGGGACTCATGGAGCTCAAGAGAGGAGAAAGGTGTGGGGGAAATGAGCAGAACAGGGTGGGAAAAAACGGGAGGGACTCATGGAGCTCAAGAGAGGAGAAAGGTGTGGGGGAAATGAGCAGAACAGGGTGGGAAAAAACGGGAGGGACTCATGGAGCTCAAGAGAGGAGAAAGGTGTGGGGGAAATGAGCAGAACAGGGTGGGAAAAAACGGGAGGGACTCATGGAGCTCAAGAGAGGAGAAAGGTGTGGGGGAAATGAGCAGAACAGGGTGGGAAAAAACGGGAGGGACTCATGGAGCTCAAGAGAGGAGAAAGGTGTGGGGGAAATGAGCAGAACAGGGTGGGAAAAAACGGGAGGGACTCATGGAGCTCAAGAGAGGAGAAAGGTGTGGGGGAAATGAGCAGAACGGGGTGGGCAAAAAACGGGAGGGACTCGTAGAGCTCAAGAGAGGAGAAAGGTGTGGGGGAAATGAGCAGAACGGGGTGGGCAAAAACGGGAGGGACTCATGGAGCTCAAGAGAGGAGAAAGGTGTGGGGGAAATGAGCAGAACAGGGTGGGAAAAAACGGGAGGGACTCGTAGAGCTCAAGAGAGGAGAAAGGTGTGGGGGAAATGAGCAGAACGGGGTGGGCAAAAACGGGAGGGACTCATGGAGCTCAAGAGAGGAGAAAGGTGTGGGGGAAATGAGCAGAACAGGGTGGGCAAAAACGGGAGGGACTCATGGAGCTCAAGAGAGGAGAAAGGTGTGGGGGAAATGAACAGAACAGGGTGGGCAAAAACGGGAGGGACTCATGGAGCTCAAGAGAGGAGAAAGGTGTGGGGGAAATGAGCAGAACAGGGTGGGAAAAAAACGGGAGGGACTCATGGAGCTCAAGAGAGGAGAAAGGTGTGGGGGAAATGAGCAGAACAGGGTGGGAAAAAACGGGAGGGACTCATGGAGCTCAAGAGAGGAGAAAGGTGTGGGGGAAATGAGCAGAACAGGGTGGGAAAAAACGGGAGGGACTCATGGAGCTCAAGAGAGGAGAAAGGTGTGGGGGAAATGAGCAGAACAGGGTGGGAAAAAACGGGAGGGACTCATGGAGCTCAAGAGAGGAGAAAGGTGTGGGGGAAATGAGCAGAACAGGGTGGGAAAAAACGGGAGGGACTCATGGAGCTCAAGAGAGGAGAAAGGTGTGGGGGAAATGAGCAGAACAGGGTGGGCAAAAACGGGAGGGACTCATGGAGCTCAAGAGAGGAGAAAGGTGTGGGGGAAATGAACAGAACGGGGTGGGCAAAAACGGGAGGGACTCATGGAGCTCAAGAGAGGAGAAAGGTGTGAAGGAAATGAGCAGAACGGGGTGGGCAAAAACGGGAGGGACTCATGGAGCTCAAGAGAGGAGAAAGGTGTGGGGGAAATGAGCAGAACGGGGTGGGCAAAAACGGGAGGGACTCATGGAGCTCAAGAGAGGAGAAAGGTGTGGGGGAAATGAGCAGAACGGGGTGGGCAAAAACGGGAGGGACTCATGGAGCTCAAGAGAGGAGAAAGGTGTGGGGGAAATGAGCAGAACGGGGTGGGCAAAAACGGGAGGGAAAGACCCATGGAGCTCAGGAGAGGCTCTTTTCGCCTTGCTTCGTTGGAACTGCCACCTCTTGCCACCTCTCGCTGTCCCTCCCCCTACTCCGTTCGCCTCAGCTTCGTCTGCCCACCGATTTTTTTTTTTTAAGCCTTAATGTTTTGGATTCTCCTAATGGGCTTGCACGCATTATTGGCTTTTCCATTGATTCCTATGGGAAACATTGTTTCATCTTACGAACTTTTCACCTTACGAACATCATCCTGGAACCAATTAAGTTCGTAAGATGAGATATTACTGTGTCAAATGCTTTAATGAAGTCAAGATATACCACCTCTACTGCATTTCCCTGATCAATCCATTTGGTTGATCCACTTAACAACTGCAGTGATTCACAACTACAGCAAGGAAGGTCACGAAATGGGTCAAAGCTCACTTCACTGCCTTGCTTTGCAATGGAAAGTTTGGGCTCAGTTGTGGTTAAAAGTACCAGTATAAAGAAAGAGCAACCACACTCCTCACTAACATTGATGATGTTACCTAGTTGGGTAATGAAACATCCCATCTGCAAGCAAACCACCAACCAAGCTGGATGTTTAGCAATGTTACCAAACTTAAGAGGATTTTTTTCACCCCTTGAGAATTTCTTTCTTATTAGTCACGTTCCGATTCGCTTGGCAGAACGGGGGAATTCTGATGCACGTTCAAATTTTAATTCTTTGCCCTTCTGGGGCCTAATTAATTCTGAATTAATCCTCACGAGCCCACATGATTAATCTTCCCTCCTGCAAATGTCGTTTTTGTATGCTCCAACTCGATTGCAATGAAAAGGGGGTTTTCCCCATGCAGAACTACAGGCGGCAGACGTCAGGCTGGGCCTTAAGAGGACAAATGACTCTCACCTTTATAATTTAATGTGGCTGCAAGAAGCTAGAAACGGCTACCTAACCCTTTTACAATCAGAAGGAAGCAAAGCAAGGAACCAAGCTAGGCTTCTCCCATGTTAAATCACATTGCGATAACATAGAAACATAGAAGTCTGATGGCAGAAAAAGACCTCATGGTCCATCTAGTCTGCCCTTATACTATTTTCTGTATTTTATCTTAGGATGGATCTATGTTTATCCCAGGCATGTTTAAATTCAGTTACTGTGGATTTATCTACCACGTCTGCTGGAAGTTTGTTCCAAGGATCTACTACTGTTTCAGTCAAATAATATTTTCTCATGTTGCTTTTGATCTTTCCCCCAACTAACTTCAGATTATGTCCCCTTGTTCTTGTGTTCACTTTCCTATTAAAAACACTTCCCTCCTGGCCCTTATTTAACCCTTTAACATATTTAAATGTTTCGATCATGTCCCCCCTTTTCCTTCTGTCCTCCAGACTATACAGATTGAGTTCATGAGGTCTTTCCTGATACGTTTTATGCTTAAGACCTTCCACCATTCTTGTAGCCCGTCTTTGGACCCGTTCAACTTTGTCAATATCTTTTTGTAGGTGAGGTCTCCAGAACTGAACACAGTATTCCAAATGGGGTCTCACCAGCGCTCTATATAGCGGGATCACAATCTCCCTCTTCCTGCTTGTTATACCTCTAGCTATGCAGCCAAGCATCCTACTTGCTTTCCCTACCGCCTGACTGCACTGTTCACCCATTTTGAGACTGTCAGAAATCACTACCCCTAAATCCTTTTCTTTTGAAGTATTTGCTAACACAGAACTGCCAATACAATACTCAGATTGAGGATTCCTTTTCCCCATAGTAGCTGGTTTCCCTTACACAAACAGCACTGAAGTTTTAGTTGCAACAGCTTTGGCATAACACCTTGTCCAGTCAGTGAAGCAGTGGAAGTGATGTGCCGGTGTCTGGAGGCTGTTGTGGTCTGGATGGGTGTCAACAGACTCAAACTCAACCCTGATAAGATGGAGTGGCTGTGGGTTTTGCCTCCCAAGGACAACTCCATCTGTCTGTCCATTACCCTGGGGGGGGGAATCATTAACCCCCTCAGAGAGGGTCCGCAACTTGGGCGTCCTCCTCGATCCACAGCTCACATTAGAGAAACATCTTTCAGCTGTGGCGAGGGGGGCGTTTGCCCAGGTTCACCTGGTGCACCAGTTGCGGCCCTATTTAGACCGGGACTCACTGCTCACAGTCACTCACGCCCTCATCACCTCGAGGCTCGACTACTCTAACGCTCTCTACATGGGGCTGCCTTTGAAAAGTGTTCGGAAACTTCAGATCGTGCAGAATGCAGCTGCGAGAGCTATCATGGGCTTTCCTAAATATGCCCATGTCACACCAACACTCCGCAGTCTGCATTGGTTGCCGATCGGTTTCCGGTCACAATTGTTGGTTATGACCTATAAAGCCCTTCATGGCATCGGACCAGACTATCTCCGGGACCGCCTTCTGCCACACGAATGCCAGCGACCGATTAGGTCCCAAAGAGTGGGCCTTCTCCGGGTCCCGTCAACTAAACAATGTTGGTTGGCGGGCCCCAGGGGAAGAGCCTTCTCTGTGGCGGCCCCGACCCTCTGGAACCAGCTCCCCCCAGAGATTAGAACTGCCCCTACCCTCCTTGCCTTTCGTAAACTCCTTAAAACCCACCTTTGTTGTCAGGCATGGGGGAATTGAGATGTCTACCTGGGCCTATATAATTTATGTATGGTATGCTTGTAGGTATGTCTGCTTAAAAATGGGGTTTTCTTAACTATTTAAATTTTAAACTGTAAATTATTAGATTTGTCATGAATTGTTTTATTGTGTTGTGAGCCGCCCCGAGTCTACGGAAAGGGGCGGCATACAAATCTAATAAATAAAATAAATAAATAAATCTCCGGGACCGCCTTCTGCCGCACGAATCCCAATGACCAGTTAGGACCCACAGAGTTGGCCTTCTCCAGGTCCCATTGACTAAACAATGTCGTCTGGGGGGACCCAGGGGAAGAGCCTTCTCTGTGGCGGCCCCAGACCTCTGGAATCAGCTCCCCCTGGAGATTAGAACTGTCCCCACCCTCCTTGCCTTTTGCAAGTTACTTAAGACCCATCTTTGTCGCCAGGCATGGGGTAACTAAGATAACCTGAGCACATATAGTTTTATGAATGGTATGATTGTATTGAATGGTTTTTAATGATGGGCTCTTTAAATCCATTGTTTCTTTTTAAATATTGGATTTGCATATTGTTGTGATTGTTCTGAGCCGCTCCGAGTCTCCGGAGAGGGGTGGCATACAAATCTAATAAATTATTACCGTAATTATTATTATTAAACGTCATGGAGATCTGTTTGCCACCAACACCTGCCCACTTCGCACTCAACAGACCCTGTTTTAAAGTGCTATCAATAACTCCGATTGTGTAGAAAGAAGACAGACAACATGCGGTGGAGTCAAGAGAGGAATCAGCATGGAGTCCTTGTGTACTCATAAAGGGCCTAGGTCAGTGATGGTGAACCTTTTTTCCCGCAGGTGCCGAAAGAGAGTGCGTGCGTGTGTGCTATCATGCATGCCCGAGTGCCCATACTCATAATTCAATGCTTGAGGGCGAAAACAGCTTTCCCCATCCCTTAGAGCAGTGGTCCCCAACGTTTTTTCCACCAGGGACCAGTTTCAGCAAGACAATTTTTCTATGGCCCAGTGGGGGCGGAAAGGGGTGTGGTTGGGGGCGGGATTAAGCATGGGGGTGCTGGTCCTCCCTGCCCCTCTTTCCCGCCATCGCCCTGTGGCCGGCAGAACCTGCCTCCCAAGCCCTCTTGCCCGGCGGGAGGCTAAGCGCTGGAGAGAGGGGGTCAGGCTGGCCCTCCTGCCTCCCCCCAGCCAAAAACACAAAAGCACCCCGCGGCAGAAGCCAAAAGAGGCTTGAGCCTCTCAGTCCTTCCCGCCACTCTGTCCCATCCATCGTCCTGTGGCCGGCAGAACCTGCCTCCCGAGGCCTCTTGCCCGGCGGGAGGCGAAGTGCTGGAGGGAAGGGGCGGCGGCAGGAGGGCCGGCAGCTGCTGACTCCACGGACCGGTGCAACATGCCCCGCGGCCCGGTACTGGTCCGCGGCCCGGTGGTTGGGGACCCCTGCCTTAGAGGCCCTCTGGAGGCCAGAAACGGCCTGTTTCCCAACTTCTGGTGGGCCCAGTAGGCTTGTGTTTCACTCTCCCCAGGCTCCAAAGGCTTCCCTGGAGCCAGGGGAGGCTAAAGATGTCCTCCCCACCCAGAGGCTCTCTGGAAGCCAAAAACACTCTCCCAGAGCCTCTGTGAGCAAAAAATCAGCTGGCCAGCACACACATGTACGCTGGAGCTGAGCTAGGGCAACGGCTCGTGTGCCAACAGATATGGCTGTGTGTGCTGCTTGTGGCACTCGTGCCATAGGTTCGCCATCGCTGGCCTAGGTGCAATCCTACTTGAATTCTATTAACTCTTACCATCAGTTTGATGTTGATGGTTGACCAAACGCTTTGTGTATAGGTATGAGTGATAAAGGGCTTTAACTGGAACTTAATATGCGGCGTCCTGATTCTTTGAGCTTGACAGAGTGGTACCACGGCCTGCAAAGTTTGTACCAGCTCATTCAATGGGCCAAAACATTTCAGTTGTGTGTTTCTTGGAGATTAGGATCTCATCGTTCTTCCAATCCCTCTCTAAATGCGCGGATGAGTGAAATGGGGACTTCTTTAGAAACATAGAAATCTGACGGCAGAAAAAGACCTCATGGTCCATCTAGTCTGCCCTATACTATTTTCTGTATTTTATCTTAGGATGGATATATGTTTATCCCAGGCATGTTTAAATTCAGTTACTGTGGATTTATCTACCACGTCTGCTGGAAGTTTGTTCCAAGGATCTACTACTCTTTCAGTAAAATAATATTTCCTCATGTTGCTTTTGATCTTTCCCCCAGCTAACTTCAGATTGTGTCCCCTTGTTCTTGTGTTCACTTTCCTATTAAAAAAACACTTCCCTCCTGGACTTTATTTAACCCTTTAATATATTTAAATGTTTCGATCATGTTCCCCCTTTTCCTTCTGTCCTCCAGACTATACAGATTGAGTTCATGAAGTCTTTCCTGATACGTTTTATGCTTAAGACCTTCCACCATTCTTGTAGCCCGTCTTTGGACCCGTTCAATTTTGTCAATATCTTTTTGTAGGTGAGGTCTCCAGAACTGAACTCAATACAGTGATCCTTCGATTTTCGCGATCTCGATCTTTGCGAAACGCTATATCGCGATTTTTCCACCCGATGACGTCACTGTCTTCCTTCCTTTCTCATCTTTCTTTCTCTCTCTCTTTCTCTATCTTGCTTCTTCCTCTCTCACACTCTCTTCCTCCCTCTCTTCCTCCCTCTCTCATCTCTTTCTTTCCTTCTCTCTCTTTCTCTATCTCTCCCCCTCTTGCTCTTGAGCGGCGGGCGGCAGGCGGGCGAGCGGGCATCAGCGAGGAGCCGAAGATCGGGGTTTCCCCTTTGCGTGGGCGGCGGGGAAGACCCATCTTCGGCTCCTCGCTGCTGCTGCGCTGCCGAGCAGATCATCTGCTGGGCGGCCAAAGAAACCTTCCCTGGGTCTTCCCCGCCGCCCACGCAAAGGGGAAACCCCGATCTTCGGCTCCTCGCTGCTGCTGCACCATCTGTGCATGCGCGGCCATGGAAAAAAGGGCGCGCATGCGCAGATGGTGTTTTTACTTCTGCAACCCTACATCGCGAAAAATCGATTATCGCGAGGGGTCTTGGAACGGAACCCTTGCGATAATCGAGGGATCACTGTATTCCAAATGTGGTCTCACCAGCACTCTATATAGCGGGATCATAATCTCCCTCTTCCTGCTTGTTATACCTCTAGCTATGCAGCCAAGCATCCTACTTGCTTTCCCTTCCGATAGAGATGTCTTCCCTTCCTATAACTGCAGCAATTCTTTTTTAAATGGATAAAAAAATGTGGCGGGTTTTTGGGGAGGGATAGCCATTTTTTCTTGTATCCTCCATTAGACTGCCCTCCCCCAAAGTGTGTCTTTGAGTCCTTTGTTACTCGAACTAAGCTTCTGGATGGGGAGCAAGGTATTGTCACTGAATATAAAATCCCGCCCCTGCTATCTCTGGGAAGAGTTTTCAAGATAATTGATCTGAACTCAACTGAAAAAGCTTATGAAATGAAAGGCAGGGTTTTTAAAGGAGAAAAAAAATTACGAGAAGAGAAAAAAGTCTTTATTTTGCTCTTCGAAACAAAGCTGATTTTACCAGGTCAGGAAAGGTTGTTCTTTTAAAAAAAAAACACACACCCAACTTTTCTCAAAAACCCTTAACGAAACAGGAACACAATAGAAGACAAGAGATGTGTGGTTGTGTAGGTGGGATGGGAGAACTTTTAAGAGGCATTCAAGCAGCAAGAGAGGCTTGCGGAAATCATCTTCTTTCTCCTTAATGGCACATCAAGCCCACTGACTGACAGCTCCCAAACCGGCTTTGAACAGAGGCTGTCGGCATAAAGCAGCAGGTAATAGCAGCGATTAATGCTGCCACAATCATTTGTTGGGCCCACAAGGGGAACCGCACTCGTCTTCCTGCAATGGGCAAGGCTGAGAGAGGCACAAGCTGTGCTGCGGCAACCTTTGTGAGATTGGGGGTGGAAACAGGTCTGAAATACAGCCTTTAAAAAAAAACCACACACACGCACAATTCAGTGTTGGCCATTGGATTCAGAGCAAGGGGTCTCCAACCTTGGCAGCTTTTAAGACTTCAACTCCCAGAGATCCTCAGCCCAGCGCATCAAAAGCGAAACTGGCTGAGGAACTCTGGGAGTTGAAGTCCACAAGTTTGAGAAGCTGCCGAGGTTGGAGACCCCTGATTTAGAGCAGTCTTGGCAACTTTGATAGGTGGACTTCAACTCCCAGCGTTGCTGGCTGGGGAATTCTGGGAGTTGAAGTCCGCCTATCGGAAATTGCCAAGATGGAGAGATACTTGGTTAGAACGTGACCCTCAATCCCGAGAGATCCAGAGGGCACCAGGTTGGGGAAAAGGGCGTTGTGATGCCCTCCCCTGCTTGGGCAGGTAAGGCAATCAAACTATCTTGCCTTACGTAACTCCTAATATCTTCTGATGCCCAGTTAAAGAAGCAGCAAGGGACCTCATGTGTGTTTGTGTGTGCGTGTGGTTTGCTCCTGTGAAACCCGTCCGGCTAGCAACCGGACAAGGCCCCCACCCCAAACTCAGCTTCCTTTAAACCAAGCTTGCCAAACTGGATGACGTTTGGGATCGGTGGCCGCTGGTTGGGGAGCGTACACCAGTGTTTTCCAACCTTGGCAACTTGAAGATATTTGGACTTCAACTCCCAGAATTCCCCAGCCAGCATTCGCTGGCGAAGTCCAAATATCTTCAAGTTGCCAAGGTTGGGAAACCCTGGCGTACACAACCCAGAGTAAAAGAGGTGGCATAGGAGGGGAGAAAGACGAGAAAGAGAGGGAGCCTGATGCTGTCCAAGGCCACCTCACCATTCAACCAACGGAGCTGCTTGGCAACTCTTTCAAAACGGGAGGCTTTAAGGACCTCCTTAGAAAACGGAACAACAAACAATAACAAAAAGCCCACGTAGGTTCTGCATTTCCTCCTCACTGGCTATGCAAGGGGAGAGCGTTTGTTTCTGAGTTTCAGGGTTATTATACAGCCTTGGGTGCGGGGCTCCCAACTCTGTTGGGAACAGGTTTTGAGGACTGCCCTTCTGTCTTTGCCAACCAGAGCAAGGAGGTCACTGTTGTGCCCTTACCTTTTCCTGGGGGGAAAAAAAAGACGGGGAGCTGTCGGGCCAAGAATGTGTTCCCGGGGCCCTGGGCAGATGGCAAGGGAGACTGTGAGGCATAACTGGGGCTCAGGAAGACAGGGGAAAGGATAAAAAACTCCCAGTGCCAAAAGTATCCCGATTAAACAGGGCGGTGGATCCCTCCCTGTGCCACTGAAGGCCGTGGCACGGATACCCCATCGCAGGAAAAGAGCCCGAGGTAAGTTTGGCTGTGCGCCCCCCCAATCCCCCAGACCCCCAACGGTTCTAGTTGGAAGAGAAACAAGCTGTCCTGGAATCGTCCTGCTCTCTCGGGACCTCTAAGCTAAGCTTCTCACTCCTTCCTTCCTCCACGCCGGGCAGCTGGTCGCAGTCTCCGAACAAGAACGTAAGCAATCCTTCCTGCTCTGCGCTGCTGTTCTCTTCCTCCTCTCTAAGCCCTGCCTCGTATTCACCTGGGGAAAGGTAACAGGGGAGCCATCAGCAGGGAGGGGGAAGGAGACACAGGCAGAGTAGGCTCAAGGCAGGGTTCGCGGGGGACCCCCCCGACAGGAGGCACCCCGTTTCTTTGTATCCCAGCTTTATTTATTTTATTTTTTTCACAAATAGCTGACATATCCAACACACTTTACTCCTATTCCCCCCACGACAGTCCTGCGAGGTGAGTCGGGCTGATTGATTCCAAGTCCTTTAGGCTTTCATGCCTAAAGTAGGGCTAGAATTCACCGTGGCCTGGCGATTGGCCCACCCGCCCGGTTTTCATGCCTAAGGCGCAGTGGTGGGCTACCAAAAATTTTACTACCACACTGTGGGCGTGGCTTATGCATTTTGTTTCAACATCTTTCTGTGCAAATTGGGTGCTCTGGGGGTGGAGTTCCAAATTTTGCTACCAGTACTGCGTTCCTGACTGTTCTCATAGGAGCCCATCACTGCTAAGGCGGGATTAGAATATATCATGACCCTGTGATTGGCCCGAAGTCACCCAGCCAGCTTTCCTATACAGGATGAGACTCATCATCACCCTGTGATTGGCCCAAAGTCTCCGAGATGGTTTTTTTATCTCTAACGCAGGACTAGAATTCACCACCTCCCGCTGGTGCCTTAACCACTAGGCCAAGCTGCCCCTCCTTTCTGGGTGTGTCTGGGTGTTCATATATTATCTGGGGGGTGGAATGAGAGGCAGAGGAAGGAGCCTGCAGGGGAATCCAAGGGGAGGACGTGGCCTTCGGGGTTTTTGACGGAGGGGGAATTGTCTTTGAAAGCAGGTTTGTAGAGGCTGTGCCCACTCTTGTTGTGAGCAATGCCCATGTGTCAGAAGTTAAGAAGGTACGGGTGAAAAAGATGTGCTTGCAAGTCAATGTTCTGCTTAGCGAAGAGGGCAAAACTATGGCATGGAGGGCACACAAGTTGCCCTATGTCACCTCCAGCACGCATTAGCCAGCTGATTTGGGGCCATTTCGTCCTCCGGAGGCTTCAAGGAAGCTTCCCTGAACACTCCCGAGTGCGAAAAACAGCACAAGGGACAAACTGGAAGTCCATTTTTTTGAACTTCTGGTTTGCCTGTATGGCTGTTTTTTCACCATCCCAAGCTTCAGTGTGGCCTTTGCGCATGTGCGGGGGATTGTGGGCATGGACAGGAGCAGTGCGGGGATGTGGGGCGCATGCGTGGTGGGGAGGGAAATGGCTGTGGGCACGTGTGTGTGTGTGTAGCACAGGCACACACTCCCTTCTGGCACATGCCTTCACTGCCCGTCATCTGTCCCGTGGTAGTTCAAACTACGCTGGCAATGGCTGGGTGGGGATCAATTCTGGGAATTAAAGTCCACGCATCTTCAAGCTGTGAAGGTTGAGAAACCTTGGCTTAAAGCATCATCTTTCACGGTTTTCTAATACAGCATCTTATAACTTGATCGCCATGATTGTATATTTGGGATTGCAAACCATGTTAGACTTTTTTTTCTGCAGCCGCTTCACACTGTTGGTTCATGATCTTTAATAACACTCACACAGATCTCTGAACCCGTGATTTCAGTGGAGTTAAGTGTGGAGTTGTCTCCTTTAACATTAGTAACATCCAAAAGCAGACTCAATTCTTCTGTTTTGCCCTAAATCTGCCCTGTGGTAGAAACATAGAAGATTGACGGCAGAAAAAAAAACCCTCCTGGTCCATCTAGTCTGCCCTTATACTATTTCCCTTATTTTATCTTAGGATGGATCTATGTTTATCCCAGGCATGTTTCAATTCAGTTCCTGTGGATTTACCGACCACGTCTGCTGGAAGTTTGTTCCAAGCATCTACTACCCTTTCAGTCAAATAATATTTTCTTACATTACTTCTAATCTTTTAAAAGTGTGTTACACCAAACCAGGTGTTAGGCAAAGTTGGCTCTTCTATGACATGCGGACTTCAACTCCCAGAATTCCTGAGCCAATCACGCTAGCGCAGGAATTCTGGGAGTTGAAGTCCACATGTCAGAGGAGAGCCAACTTTGCCTACACCTGCACCAAACAATGGAAACAGCTGGCTGGGGAATTCTGGGAATTGAAGTCCTCCAGGGTTAAGGTTGCCAAGGTTGGAGACCCCTGATTTAAACCACACAACACAGGTGTCAAAAGGCATTTTGAAATGCTTTAAAGCCAGGTAAGACCTATTCTTCCTACTTGCATTAAATACAAAATTATTACACTGCTGATTAGAATTCTTCCCCCTTGCAAACATTTTCTTCCCAAACCACCGCACCCCCCAGCACCTCTCTCTCACCCCCTCCCACCTCTCAAATAAGAGTTCGGCTGCCATTACAACTTGTTGCCAGCAACATAAGCAATTTACAGTGGGATGGAAACGTAACCTTAATGGGAGAATCGAAAAATCTTCTGAATGCAGCGCGAAGCCAGCTATTTTAAGAGCTGGCCTCCAAAATAAACTTCAAAAGGGCGGAGGGAAAAAAGAGGTTTCAAAAATCCCTGTGTGGGGAGGAATAACTAAGAAGTAAAGCAACACAGGAATCTTTGCAGAGTCTCTGATCTCACGTCCTCCAAACAGACGGATATGGCCAATGGGAGAGTTCCCCCTGCCTTCGTGTGGGCCTGCAACCGTACACCAGGACGCCTCTGAACGAAACCAGGTGGAAGCCTCATTTCAATCCAACATCGCCACCTGAGACAGCATCCAGCAACAATGAGGTCTGTCACCCAAAGCTAAAATCCTTTCAAGCAAGGGAGGGCGGATTCTCTTCTCTCTGTGCTTCCATAACACTCCACCAAATCTATCTTTCTGTTGACTCAGGCATACTGGACAGTCCCAGTCCTCCTGCAGAGAAAGGCTTCTGCACAAACAGATCCCAAGTTCAAGGCAAAAAAAAAAAAGCACCATCAATTCAGACTGGATTGCCGGAGCGTTCGACACCAAAGTCTTGAGCAGAGGCCTTCAAACATGGCAACTTTAAGACTTGTGGACTTCAAGTCCCAGAATTCTCCAGCCAGCATGGCTGGCTGGAGAATTCTGGGAGTTGAAGTCCACAAGTCTTAAAGCTGCCATATTTGAAGGCCTCTGGTTTTGAGCAACGAAGGAGCCAGTTTAAAATACTGATCTGTCGGTTCTTTCAAAATTCCCAAGCAATGCACCCCCGCAGCATCTACGCCCAAGGACAGAAATATAAAGGAACTCATTCTTATACCTGTGCAATTTTTTTTTTGGTGGGGGGGTTGGGTTTAACTTCCTTTTCCGGCCATCCTGTCGAAAAAGGGAGGACACGCAGAGGAGGCCTGAACCAGAAGCGGCTTTCTCCCAATTCCTTCTGGCCACCCCAGTTGCCTTGTATGCTAAACGGGCAGCTGGGCTGCCCAAACACTCAAGAGGACAATCTCTGCAGCTGTAAGCAACCCATCTAGGCTGATGGTAAAGAAAGCCACGGGTCGTTCTCGATTTAACAACAGTTCATTTAGTTACAGCTCAAAATTACAAAAATGGGACATGACCCTTTTTCATAGTTACAACCTTTGTGGAATTTTGTTCACATGATCAAAATTCAGACGCTGGGCAACAGGTCCACGCTTATGACCGCTGCTTTGTCCCAGGGTCCTGGGATCCCCCTTTAGTGACCTGATAAACAAAGCCAATAGGGAAAGCAGATTCACTTAACCACCGAGTTACTAGCTGATCAACTGCAGGGCTTCACTTAGAAACATAGAAGACTGATGGCAGAAAAAGACCTCATGGTCCATCTAGTCTGCCCTTATACTATTTCCTGTATTTTATCTTACAATGGATATATGTTTATCCCAGGCATGTTTCAATTCAGTTACTGTGGATTTACCAACCACGTCTGCTGGAAGTTTGTTCCAAGGATCTACTACTCTTTCAGTAAAATAATATTTTCTCACGTTGCTTTTGATCTTTCCCCCAACTAACTTCAGAGTGGGTAAAATGGAGCAAAACCCACTTAGCAATGTCTCAGTTAACAACATAAATTCCGTGCTCAATTGTGGTCGTTAAGTCGAGGACTACCTGCATAAGGGCTGCTTGACTTATGACAACTGGGACCAGAATTTCCATTGTTAAGCAAAGCGGCTAAGTGGGTCAGACCCCCCTTACAACCTCTTTTTGCCACGGTCCTTAAGCGAGTCATTCCGGTTCTTAAGCGAGTCATTCATGGTGGTTGCTAACTGAATCCAGCTTCCCCCATTGACTTTGCTGGTCAGAAGCCAGCAGGGAAGATCACAACTGGCGTCCACATGACCCGGGGTGACATGTGTAACCATTACAAATACATGCCGGTGGATGGCTAAGCATCCGAATTTTGATCATGTGACCATGGGGGATGGTGTGACAGTCCTAATTTGTAAGGATTGTTCATAGGTCATTGCTTTCAGTGATCTGGTAACTTTGAAAAGTCACCAAATGAATGGTTGTAAGTCAAGGACTACCAGTACAGTGGTACCTCTACTTATGAACTTAATTTGTTCCGTGACCATGTTTTTAAGTAGAAAAGTTTGTAAGAAGAAGCATTTTTTCCCATAGGATTCAATGTAAAAGCAAATAATGCGTGCGATTGGGGAAACCACAGGAAGGGTGGTTTCCTCCCAGGAGATTCCTAGAGAGGCCCCATGGAGGCTTTTCACCGCCTTTTCCGGTCCTGGTTCCTCCAGGAGATTCCTAGAGAGGCCACACGGAGGCTCCTGCCTGCCTTTTCCGGTTACACTTTCGGAAGCTCGGGTTTGTAAGTGGAAAATGGTTCTTGAGAAGAGGCAAAAAAAATCTTGAACACCCAGTTCTTAACTAGAAAAGTTCATAAGTAGAGGTATTCTTTGGTAAAGATTGGCCTTCTCCCACAGAGTTTGCCTTCTCTGGGTTCCGTCGACTAAACAATGTCGTTTGGCGGGGCCCAGGGGAAGAGCCTTCTCTATGACGGCCCCGACCTCTCTGGAACCAGCTCCCCCCTGAGATTAGAACTGCCCCCACCCTCCTGGCCTTTCGCGCGATGAAGTGAACCCATGGTGGGTGAAGCGCGATATAGCGAGGGACTACTGTATTAGATTTGTATTGTACATTGTTTTTCTATTACTGTTGTGAGCCGCCCCAAATCTACGTAGAGGGGCGGCATACAAATTTAATAAATTAATAAATAAAGGTACCACTGTACTTAAGACAGTTTTAAAAACGGAGCCTGAGCAGGCTGATACAGCTGCACACAAAGTCTCAGGGTGGGTGGAAATACCAAGAAGAACTCATCAGCTGCAAACCAGAGAAGACACCAAACTCGCTCTGCTCCATTTTAGGTTCCTCCGGTCCACCATCCCTGCTCGCTTCCGGTCCCGGTCGCTTTCCTTACCTGGCATGGTGAAGTCCTGAGTGTAAATGATCTCGTCTTCCAGGTAGTCATCTCTTAAGTCGTCATCCTCCTCGTTGTAACCGTGAAGGTCTTCCAAGTAAGGCACCACCGTCATACTCCTCCACCGATCCTTCGTCTCCGGGCTGGGCGGGATGGCGATTGGGGGCTCACACTGAGGGTGCTTTTTCCGGAACCAGCTAAAGGAAACCAAGGTTTTAGTGCTTTGGGACCAGGGACTTTTCAATGGTTTTTTTGCAGGCTACTTTTGTTTCTTAACCTCGGACACTTTACGATGTGTAGACTTGCAACTTCCAGAATCCCCTAGCCCGCTGACTTGTGCAAAAAGTTCAACGGACCTTTATTTCGTCCAAGGACATTCACAAGGACTTGCGTGAAGACCTGCCCAAGCTCTGTTTTTGGTTAATGGCAAAAAAGACAGCCACTTTCTCCCCATTTATTCTCAGTCAGTAAGGCTCCACTGAGAAGCTGAGGTTCACACACACACACAAACACACACACACGGTTTTCAGTTCTTGCTGAGCCAGCAGCCTTCACTGTCCACAACAATGCAGCATCACACCCCTTGGTGGAACAGATAGCACAGAGAGACATAAATGGCACCCTATTCTCAGTGGCATGGGAAGAAAAGCCATTTAAGGCCTCACCTACCCTTGATTGCTTCATCCTGACAAGAGCCAGACAGCTACAGGAAGGGCTTACGGTCACGACGGAGTTCAACATTTCTTTTGTTAAGCAAGACAGCTGTTAGGTGAGCTTGGCCCCACTTTACGACCTTTATTCTTATTTATTATTTATTTATTAAGTGAACTACAGTGGCTAACTACAGTAGTAAACAGCATATGACAATCCAATATAACAGTTAAAAGCCCCTATTGTAAAACCAACATACATACAGACATACCATGCATAGGGGGAAAGAGTATCTCAATTTCCTCATGCCTGGCGGCAGAAGTGGGTTTTAAGAGCTTACGAAAGGCAAGGAGGGTGGGAGCAATTCTAATCTCTGGGGGGAGTTGGTTCCAGAGGGTCCGGGGCCGCCACAGAGAAGGCTCTTCCCCTGGGTCCCGCCAAGCGACATTGTTTAGTTGACGGGACCCGGAGAAGACCCACTCTGCGGGACCTAACTGGTCGCTGGGATTCGTGCAGCAGAAGGTGGTCCCTGAGATATTCTGGTCCGATGCCATGAAGGGCTTTATAGGTCATAACCAACACTTTGAATTGTGACCGGAAACTGATCGGCAACCAGTGCAGACTGCGGAGTGTTGGTGTGACATGGGCATATTTGGGGAAGCCCATGATTGCTCTCGCAGCTGCATTCTGCACGACCTGAAGTTTCCGAACACTTTTCAAAGGTAGCCCCATGTAGAGAGCATTACAGTAGTCGAGCCTTGAGGTGATGAGGGCATGAGTGACTGTGAGCAGTGACTCCCGGTCCAAATAGGGCCGCAACTGGTGCACCAGGCGAACCTGGGCAAACGCCCCCCTCGCCACAGCTGAAAGATGTTTCTCTAATGTGAGCCCAACTCCCGCCCAACTCCCAAAAGACTCTTCCCTGCCACAGTTGTTAAGTGAATCAACGCAGTTGTTAAATTAGTAACACAGTCCTTAAGTGAACCTGGCTCCCCTGTTCGCATTGCTCGTCAGAAGGTCGCGAAAGGAGATCATGTGGGCTCCAGGACATAAATGTGAGTCAGCTGTAAATCACGTGACCATCATGGCTCTAACTGTGAAAAATGGTCCTAAGCTATTTTTGCCAGTGCCGTTGGAATAAGAGCCGGGGTGGCGCAGCAGGTAAAGTGCTGTATTGCAGGCCACTGAAGCTGACTGTAGATCTGTAGGTCAGCTGTTCAAATCTCATCACCGGCTCAAGGTTGACTCAGCCTTCCATCCTTCCAAGGTGGGTAAAATGAGGACCCGGATTGTGGGGGCAATAGGCTGGCTCTGTTAAAAAGTGCTGTTGCTAACATGTTGTAAGCCACCCTGAGTCTAAGGAGAAGGGCGGCATAAAAATTGAATGAATGAATGAATGAATGAATGAATGAATTTTGAACAGTTGGTAAATGAACTGTTGTAAGTCAGAGACTATCTCTACTTAACCAGTATAGTTCAATACGATGGGTCTGGTTATGCAGCCATCAGACAAGATGAGAAAGAACCAGAATTCTTCATTATTATCAGCTCCATCCACTGCCTCCTATGAGGTCAGTGTGTCCCCACCTGGGTCAGGGGATTAAGGATTACTCAGGAATAACCCTTGCGAAGAGCTGCCCTTAAGCCTCCGATTCATTTGATGTAATTTGTTGGATGTTTGCTTTTGACTTGCTGCCAAACCTTGCCCATCTTTAGCTGTCATTTTTTTCAAAAGAAGAAGAGAGACTCAAAAGAAATAGGACAAATATATGGTCATTCAAAAGTCTACACCTTAAAGTAGGCTTTAATTTTGAGAGAGAGAGAGAAAGAGAGACAGAGACACACAGAGAGACAAAGACAGAGAAAGAAAAAGACACAGAGACAGATAGATTTCTCTGGGCTTTCTCCTCTGTAAAGTTCAACTTTGGTGAAAATTGGGGAGCCATGTTATATTGAATAAAGCCAAGGACTTTCATAAAACGTGGGACAGATGGTAAATCTGGATTGCAAAAAACAAGCTAAAATGAAAGAAAATCGGGAACTTTAAAAATTAAATTTAGAGAGAGAAATTAAATTGATATTAAGAGAAAATATTACTAATACAAAGCATTACTATGCCATTGAGAAAATGAAATAAAATGGATATACTAACAAGAAAACCAAAGGTTGTATATATATGTAATATAGATGTAATAACTATTAAAAGGAAAATATTCCGTTCTGTACTATGTATGAGCTGCAAACCAACTACGCCACTATTCAGGTGGTGCTGATACTAAGCTATGATACCAAATATTCCATGTATAAAGCAAGATGCTTTATTCTTTTTTCTTTTTGTATGTTATATGTATATATTGTTGTCTTTTGTTATCTTTTTGTTTTAATGTATATATTTAATAAAGTATTCTTTAAAAAAAAAAGAATAAAGCCAAGGACGGGGACCACTTTGACGGCAGGTTCTGAATAGAGTAGAATAGAATAGAATAGAATTCTTTATTGGCCAAGTGTGATTGGACACGCATGGAATTTGTCTTTGGTGCAGATGCTCTCAGTATACACAAAAGAAAAGAGACTTTGTCAAGAATCATAAGGTACAACACTTAATGATTGTCATATTGGTCAAATAAGCAACAAGGAAACAATCCATATTAATATAAATCACAAGGATACAAGCAACATGTTACAGTTCTGCAGTCATAAGTGAGAGGAGATGGGTGAAAGGAACGATGAGAAGACTAATAATAAAAATAATAGTGCAGAATCAGTAAATAGCTTGTCAGTGTTGAGGGAATTATTTATTTAGCAGAGTGATGCCGTTCAGGAAAAAAAACTGTTCTTGTGTGTAATTGGTTTGGTGTGCAGTGCCCTATAGCATTGTTTTGGGGGTAGGAGTTATGAAGGCAACTGTGGTTGCATAGCCCGTGGCAACATAAAAGGACAATCTCTGGCTTGCTTGTACAATGGTACCCCCACTTAAGAATGCCTCTACTTAAGAACTTTTCTAGATAGGAACTGGGTGTTCAAGATTTTTTTGCCTCTTCTTAAGAACCATTTTCTACTTTAGAACCTGAGCCTGTAAAAATTTCCCAGGAAATTTGAGAGCGGCACGAAGGCCCGGCCAGTTTCCTGCCATTCCCCCTTTAATCCCAGCCATCTCGGGCTTTTCTGGGCTACTAGAGGAGCCTTTCGGTGGCGATTAAGGAGGCTTTGACAGTCCAGAACTTGGAGAGTGAATAAACCTCTGCCAGTGTCCAGAGAAAAGAAACACTGCTCCCTTTTTTCTGGGCATAAATGATGACAATAAGCATCAGTTTATACAACTTGTTGTGGTTAGCTCTGGCCCAGCTCCTGCCCCGAGGACTGTGGATGTGGGGGAGACATCCACATGCTGCAGGCCTGTTTTGCCCCCGGTGGAATCTGCTGATGAAGGCTCCTCTGACCAAGAAGACATGAGTGACAGGGAGGAGGAGAGTGTGGCAGACAGCTCAGAAGGAGATCAATTATCTAGCTCCTCCTTGGATTCGGAACAAGAGTTAATGATACAGCCACGCATGCGGAAAGCGATGCATAGGCAACAACAACTGAGAGATTATTATCAAAGAAAATGAGGCCACCTGTGGTTGGGTGGGGCTGTGGTCATTAGTGAGGCTGCTATAAATAGCAGCCTGTGGGTTTGGCCATTGTGGAGGATTATCTGATCGTTGTGTTTCGTGACTGCTTTACTGACTTGGACCTTTTGTTTGCTGATTTTTCCCCACTTTGAAACTAAACCAGAGCAAAGTGTGTTTCACTGTGTGAAAGAAGAAGGACTGTGAATTGCTCACAGCTGCAAGCTAAGTATCACAGAACTGATAAGGGACTTGTACAATTTACCAGTTTGTTTGGAGACGAGTGCTCTTTGCTATACCAAAAGAGGGCTTAGTTTAAGTGACTTTTCATTATAAAGAACATTGTTTTGAATTTTCAAACGTGTGTGTGTCTGAAATTTGTAACCTGTGAATTTTTGGGAGGAGTCTACCAGAGAGCCCGACAGAACAACAACTCATATTTCTTACTATATAAACTTGGCAACTAGCACGTATTTATGACAGTTGCCAGAGTCCCGGGATCATTGTCATCATAATAATAGTAATAACAACAACAACAGAGTTGAAAGGGACCTTGGAGGTCTTCTAGTCCAACCCCCTGCTTAGGCAGGAAATTCTACACCACTTCAGACATGGTCATCCAACATCTTCTTAAAACCTCCAGTGTTGGAGAATTCACAACTGGAAGTTGTGCTGTTCCACAAATTAATTGTTTTAACTGTCAGGACATTTCTTCTTAGTTCTAAGTTCTCTCCTTGATGACTTTCCACCCGTTATGTGATCATGTGATCACCTTTTGAGACCTTTGGACAAAGTCAATGTGGAAAGCCAGATTTACCTAACAACTGCAGTGACTGACTTAACAACCATGGCAAGAAAGGCCATAAAATGGGGCAAAATTCACTTTAAACAACTGTCTTGCTTGGCAAGAGAAAATTTGGGCTCAATTGTGGTCCTAAGTCAAGGACTGCCTATATCTGCTTTGGG
The DNA here is from genome assembly GCF_031021105.1 of Erythrolamprus reginae. NCBI lineage: Eukaryota > Metazoa > Chordata > Lepidosauria > Squamata > Dipsadidae > Erythrolamprus > Erythrolamprus reginae. The sequence continues at coordinate 29,987 of NW_027248821.1, forward strand.
AACAGAGGAGTAGGAAAGACCTCTTGGTATGGAAACAATCTGTGACTCAGATACTGAAAGATAACGGAATAAGAGAGTTGGAAGGGACCTTAGAGGTCTTCCAGTCCAACCCACTACTCAGCAGGAAACCCTATATCATCACTTTAGACAAATGGCTGTCCAGTCTCTTCTTAAAAACCTCCAACGTTGGAACATTCACAACTTCTGGAAACAAGCCCTAGAACAGTGTTTCCCAACCTTTTTTGAGCCGCGGCACATTATTTACATTTACAAAATCCTGGGGAACATGAGGGAGGGGGGGGCGCTAAAAAAAGTTTGGACAAAAAAAATATCTCTCTTCCTCCCTTTTGCTCTATTTCTCTCTCTCTCCCTCTTTCTCTCTCTTCCTTCCTTCCTCTTTCTTTCCCTCTCTCTCCATCCTTTGTTTCTCCCTTCCTCTCTTTTTTGCTCTCTTTCTCTCCCCCTCCTTCCCTCCTCCATGTCTTTCCTTCTCCCTCCTCCTCCCCTTTCTCTCTCTCTCCTTGCTTTCTCTCTCTTCTCTCTCCCCCTCTCTCCTCTCCCTCTCCCTCTCTCTCCCTCTCTCTCCCTCTCTTGCTATCTTTTCTCTCTCTTTCTCTCTCTCTCTCTCTGCCCCCCCTCTCTCTCCCTTTTTCTCTCTCTCCTGCTATCTCTTTCTCTCTCTCTTTTGCTTTCTCTCTCTTTCTCTCTCCCCCCACTCTCTCCCCTCTTGCTATCTCTTTCTTTCTCCTTGCTATCTCTCTCTCTCTCTCTCTCTTTTGCTTTCTCTCTCTTTCTCTCTCTCCCCCCCTCTCTCTTTCTCTCTCTCCCTCTCTTGCTATCTCTTTCTCTCTCTCTCTCTCTTTTTGCTTTCTCTCTCTTTCTCTCTCCCCCCTCTCTCTTTCTCTCTCTCCCTCTCTTGCTATCTCTTTCTCTTTCTCTTGCTATCTCTCTCTCTTTTGCTTTCTCTCTCTTTCTCTCTCCCCCCCTCTCTCTCTTTCTCTCTCTCCCTTTCTTGCTATCTCTTTCTCTTTCTCTCTCTTTTGCTTTCTCTCTCTTTCTCTCTCCCCACCTCTCTTTCTCTCTCTCTCCCTCTCTTGCTATCTCTTTCTCTCTCTTGCTATCTCTCTCTTTTTCTCTCTCTCTCTTTCTCGTACACCACGCCGCAGCAGCGGCATTGGGCAGTGGCTGTGAAGCGGCAGCAGGGTGGTCAGCTGTGAGGCAGAGCTCCGGAATGGAGGCACCGATGGCGGCTGGACGTGTTGCTAGACGCCCTACATGCTGGCGTTGCGCTGGGCATGGGCATGGGGCTGGAGACTCCGTCTCGGCCCAGCCAGCAGGCAAGTGCCAGCTACGCAATGCCAGCATGTACGGCGTACAGCAACATGTCTAGCCGCCGCCGTCGGTGCCTCTGTCCTGGAGTTCTGGCTCGCAGCCGACCACCCTGCCGCCGCCCAGCAGCTACTGCCCGCTGCCGCCGCTGCCCTCCCACTGCCGCCGCCCCTCCCACCAGGCCCCAAAGCTCACCTGCTGCCGCCGCCAGGGAAGCTCCAGCCGGGCGGGGCGCTGCAGCTGCCGGAAAACTTGGAAGGCGCAAAGAAGGAAGCTCAGCTTCCGGTCTCACAACCTTTTGCTCTTCGCACTCTCAGCAAAAAGTTGCGAGACCAGAAGCTGAGCTTCCTTCTTCCCGGCACACTTCCCGGCACACTGGTTGGGAAACCACTGCCCTAGAAGATAGGTCTCTGGTTTTAATTCGGAATCGAATTGCAGTATATCTTTTATCCATCCTTTAATTTTCAGCCAATAATTACGTGCCTGGGGACATAGTAGAGGCGTTCTTAAGTAGAGGTACCCCTGTACATGCCAGGTACCAGGCACCTGAATTTTGATCACACAATTCTGGGGTGCAGCAAGGATTGTAAGTGTGGAGATGAGTTGCAAGCCACTTTTTTTCAGCCCCATTGTGACTTTAAATAATCACTAAATAAAAGGTTGTAAGTTGAGAATTACCTGCATCTGCAGCTCTTGTTTGCCTGGCAGGTTTAACAGGGAGAATTTTAACAGGCCACTCAGCCAATCAATTACATCAGGGGTCCCCAAACTAGACAACTTTTAATACTTATGGACTTCAACTCCTTGGCTGAGGAATTCTGGGAGTTGAAGTCTCAAAGTCTCAAAGCTGCCAAGTTTGGAGACCCCTTCTCAGCAGAGGGGCCAACCTGAGCAAAAAAGGTATGTGATGCTCGAATTCTGTCTTTCAATGGCCATTAAGACATCGGTGTCTGATTTCTCCCCGGCCTCTCCTCCGTTTGGGGAAAAGAAGAACAGAAAATGACCCACTTCCGGCTTCCTTTCTGACAAATAGGAGAGTGAATGGAAAATGGCTGATGCATGACCGATTCAGTCATGCTGGATTGTGCATGGCTAGCAAAGGAAGATAAGGGAAGTGAGCATGCAAGGGGGCGGGGTGGATGATTGAGTCAGATCTGTCATGGCAACCCAGTCAAAATGCACAAGGCCAGATGCAGGGAGATGTTGGGAGGGGCTGACTCCCCGAGTTGTGAAAGACCTTCTGCCTGCATTAGAAAGAAAGAGAGAGAGAAAGAAAGAGAGAGAGAGAGAGGGAAAGAAAGAAAGAAAGAGAGAGAAATAAAAAAAAGAAAGAAAGAAAGAAAGAGAGAGAGAGAGAAATAAAGAAAGAAAGACGGAAATAAAAAAAGAAAGAAAGAAAGAGAGAGAGAAATAAAGAAAGAAAGAGAGGGAAAGAAAGAAAGACAGAAAGAAAGAAAGAAAGAGGGAAATAAAGAAAGAAAGAGAGAGAGGGAAATAAAGAAAGAGAGAGAGGGGGGGAAATAAATAAAGACAGACAGACAGACAGACAGACAGACAGACAGACAGAAAGAAAGAAAGAAAGAAAGAAAGAAAGAAAGAAAGAAAGAAAGAAAGGCCATAGGCTCTTATATGGAAGGAACTGGGCAACCATGTAGGGTCCTTCCTTGTAAAGGGTCCATGAGCCAGTTTGGTGTAGTTCTAGTCCCTCTTTAGGCATAAAAGCTGCCCTGGGTGACTTTGGACCAATCTCCCAAGAGACAGTGAGTTCTACTCCCACTATAGGCATGGAAGCCCAAATGGGTGATTTGTGGCCAATCACTAGGCGATATGAATACTAGGCACTGGTTTTCTTCAAAAGGAGAAATATTGTGATAAGTGTTTATTCTGATCCTGAAAACTCTTAAAGTAAAATACGGAGCCAGAATTATTTTTCTTAGATTTGATAAGCAAAGGAACGGAAAGAAAATCTAGAACTGTTATATATGGGAACCAGTTGGGGCTTAATGGTTAAGGTGATGGCCTAGAAACCTAGGTGATGGTATGTTCTTGTCCTGCCTTAGGCATGAAAGCCAACTGGGTGGATTTGGGCCAATCACCAGGAGATGGTGAGTTCTAGTCCCATCTTAGATATGAAAGCCGGTTGAATGACTATGGGCCATTTACTCTCTCTTAGCCCAACCCAACTCACAGGGTTGTTGTTAAGAAAATAGGAGTAGTATGATATGCATTCACCACTTTGAGATATTTCTAAATAGGAAGGAAGAAGGACTAAAGCCTGCATTTAGGCATGGGGCAGTTGAGACACCTTTCCCCCAGGCTCTTTTATATTTTGTTTTATGTTTGGTATGAATGTGTTGTTTGTTTTTAAAAAATATGATAGGGTTTTATATGTTTTTTATATTAGGTTTGTTTTAAAAATAAAGACTCCTTTACAAAGCGTCAGATGCTTTGGTTTTAATGGAGGGGGACGGGGAGAGCTGCTTGCGTTTGGTTCCCTTCCCCAAAGTGGCAAATGACACACAGAAATTGCACACAGCTTCACGACACCAAGCAGAATTATGGAGGGATGGGGGGGGGGGGGGGTTTAAGAGAGAGAGGAAAACAACCAAACATAAAAGAGCACTCACTTGTGGTGCCTTATCTGTTGTATTGAAAAACCTCTTGGCTGGATCGTATTCAAGCATTCCTGGAAAGGAAGAAAAAAACAGGGTGGGAACTGGATCAGGTGGGAACCGAGGCACAAATAATGGGTAAAGAAGGGGTTCAAAGTCCTCCCCACTCCCTCCAAGGAACATGAAAGAGTAGCTGACGGAAGGAACAGATCAGACATCCGGCTCTTGGTTATCAAGGGAGACCAAGTGGCTAGTTTTAAGTTTCAGGGTGTTATCATAAAAAAGGAACTGTGCTGGGGCGCTCACATTGCAGCACTGGTCAAAAGGGCCCAGCAGAGGTTATGTTAACCGAGACTTCTCAGGGAAAAAGCAGCTGAATGAAAAACTACTGTTGGCCTTCAACCAGCTGCACCAAAGAGAGCATTTTAACTCACTGCACCTGTCTATGCTATGCCAATTGCACAGTGGCAGATAGGGCAGCGCTCTGGAGGGTTAACATCATTGCCAAGAGGATCACTGGTTGCTCTCTCCCCTCTGAGGAAGAGCTTCATAGCTCCCACTGCCTTAATAAAGTTCAAAACATTTATTTATTTATTTATTTATTTATTAAATTTGTATGCCATCCCTCTCCGTAGACTCGGGGCGGCGCACATTCTTAAAGATCCATTCTCATACTGGGCTCCCCCCCCCCCCCACTGTTTTTGAATTATTACCATCTGGCCTGGACAGTACAGATAATAAAATCAAGCCCAAAAAGTCTGAAAAACAGCTTCTATCCCAGAGCAGTTACTATATTGAAACTCTGCTGCACAGTGAAATATTAATGCAATATCAGGGATTTTCAATTCAATTGTGCTGAATGCAAAGGATGTGTGTTTGTGTTTTACTTTTATAGTTATGATGTACACTGAAGATGGCATTTAATTTCATTGCACGAGGTGTAATGACAATAAATTGAACTCGGACTAAGCTAAGCTGAGCTTGGAATTCTGGGAGATGTAGTTGGAACATTATCTGATGGGTACCATTTTGGGGGAGGGCAGCTCAATATACTGTACAGATTAGATTAGATTAGATTTATTGGATTTATATGCCATCCCTCTCCGCAGACTACAGGTGCATCATCCGACAGGAATGAGCTTTAAAAAGTTTCCAAGATCATTTCAAAACTTTTTTGGGGGAAAGAAGAGAGGCAGGCATATGACATACACTTCAAGAACCTTGGCTGTTCCCACCCACACAATTTCTTTAAAAAAACCCACACCTGCTGGACCCAACCAATCTCCCCAAAGGACTGTTTCTCCAACAAGTGGTATTTGGTGGTACATTGCTTCTGAACATGGGGCTCTACTTGGGTGAGGAATCACCAACAGACCTAGTGGTGACATGATAGCGGTCTTCCCAATATTTGAAGGGCTGCCACAAAGAAATATAGAAACATAGAAGTCTGAGGGCAGAAAAAGACCTCATGGTCCATCTAGTCTGCCCTTATACTATTTTCTGTATTTTATGTTAGGATGGAAATATGTTTATCCCAGGCATGTTTAAATTCAGTTTCTGTGGATTTATCTACCACGTCTGCTGGAAGTTTTGTTCCAAGGATCTACTACTCTTTCAGTAAAATAATATTTTCTCACGTTGCTTTTGATCTTTCCCCCAACTAACTTCAGATTGTGCCCCCTTGTTCTTGTGTTCACTTTCCTATTAAAAACACTTCCCTCTTGGACTTTATTTAACCCTTTAACGTATTTAAATGAATAAATAAATAAATAAATAAACCCCTTATTATAAAAACCAAACATACATACAGACATACCATCCGTAAATTGTAAAGGCCTAGGGGGAAAGAATATCTCAGTTCCCCCATGCCCGATGGCAGAGGTGGGTTTTAAGAAGTTTACAGAAAGCGAGGAGGGTGGGGGCAATTCTAATCTCTGGGGGGAGTTGGTTCCAAAGGGCCGGGGCCGCCACAGAGAAGGCTCTTCCCCTGGGTCCTGCCAAACGACATTGTTTAGTTGACAGGACCCGGGGAAGGCCCACTCTGTGGGACCTAACTGGTCGCTGGGATTCATGCAGCAGAAGGCGGTCCCTGAGATAATCTGGTCCGGTGCCATGAAGGGCTTTATAGGTCATAACCAACACTTTTAATCTGTTGACCAAGCCATCTGAGCTAATGACTATCACCCTTATATCGGTTCATGAACACCCTGACAAAGAATGAAATATCTCTTCTGAGTTTTCAAGATTCTGGAGTTACACGGAGGGGGGGGGGGGTGATGCCAGCTGGGGCACTCGGCAGGCAAGATATAAAAAGAAAAAAGTCCGACAAACCAAGACTTAGGTTAATTAAAATACCGCTGCTTTTAAACTTGCCTTGCAGAACCAAGAAGAAGAAAATTTAATTTTCACCCCCAGCAGGCCCAAAGTGGTTCAGAGGGCCAGCTAGTAAATACCTACTCATTCCATTAGCTCCCTTCTTTTTATTCTGCAGCACTTCAAGCTGTTTGCAAAAGAGGCTTGACTGCGGGCGATGATGGGGACAAAATAAACAAGTGGCTTAAGTGCTTTGTGAGGCCACCACCGGCTCTTAGTTGTCACTAGCTCTCTGCCCAAGAAGTCATGCGTTCTGCTCAGTAAGGAAGGTACTTATCTTGTGGAAAAGGTCCATGCTTGATTGCTTCAGTTTCCTAACTCACTAGAGGCAAATACGTTTTTTGAGTCTGGCAAACACACTGAGCGCTCACACCAACTCCCTACATTCTCATTGGGAGCCATGCTGCCTGGGGGACATTGAGAGGAGAAGTCTATGCATCTGAGTATTTATTTAATTTATTTATTTATTATTTAGATTTGTATGCCGCCCCTCTCCGCGGACTCGGGTCGGCTCACAGCAAAATATAACAAATCGTAACAAATCCAAATAAATTTAAAATATTTTAAAAATTTAAAAAGAACCCCATTTACCAACAAGCACACACACAAACATACCATGCATAAATTGTACATGCCCGGGGGAGGTGTTTCAGTTCCCCCATGCATGACGGCAAAGGTGGGTTTTAAGGAGTTTACGAAAGGCAAGGAGGGTAGGGGCAGTTCTAATCTCTGGGGGGAGCTGGTTCCAGAGAGTCGGGGCCGCCACAGAGAAGGCTCTTCCCCTGGGGCCCGCCAACCGACATTGTTTAGTTGACGGGACCCGGAGAAGGCCCACTCTGAATATAAGCTAAGCCGCTTTGGGATCCCCAGCAAAGATTTGTGATTGCTTTTTTAAAAATATTTTTTATTAAATTGCAAAGACAGACAAAACATACATTACGTGTAACATTTAGTGGAGCAACAATCGCTCCTCTCAAAGTAGAAGTCATCTTTATATTTATAATAAGTAAAAAAGAAAAAAACAACAACTAACTTTATCATTATTTATAAAATACTTTAATATATCAATTGTAAGATAATAAGTAAAGAACACATCTAAAACATTTAAAAATATATAGAATTTTTTAAATTATGACTTAAAATGAACTAGGAAAAGAAAAAAAAGAGAAATGATAGAAGAGGAAAGATTTGTGATTGCTTTTTAAAGGAGTGAAGTTGCTGAGGTCCTAGAGTAGGGGTCCCCAAAACTGGCAACTTTAAGACTTGTAGACTTCAACTCCCAGAATTCTGGGACTTGAAGTCCACAAGTCTTAAAGTTGCCAAGTTAGAAGGCTTGTACCCTAGAAAGAATGCAGAGGAGAACAGTAATAGCAATAATAATAGTAACAATAACAACAACAACAATAATGGGTCTGGGGGCTAAATCGTGGAATGAAGGGCTAGGGGAACTAGATATGTGTAGCCTAATGAGGAGAAGGCGTAGGGGTGGCAAGATAGCTGTCTTCTAGTACTATCATGGTAACGAAAAGATTGACCGCTTCTCCAAGCATCAGGAGGCAGGACGAGAAGTAATGGGTGGAAGATAATTAAAAGGAGATCTAACGTAAAATAAAAGAGAAATTTTCTGACAGTGAGCAACAGCAACAGCTCGGGGCCAGAGTATTTGCGGGACCACCTCCTGCCTCATGTATCCCAGCAGCCAGTAAAGGCCCACAGAGTCTGCATTCTCAAGGTCCCGTCCGCCAAACAATGTCGGTTGGTGGGACCTCAGGGAAGAGCCTTCTCTGTGGTGGCTCCGACCCTGTGGAATCAACTGCCCCCAGAGATTCACACTATCTCCTCCCTACTAGTCTTCTGGAGAGCCGTTAAGACCTGGCTTTTCCAACCTGGAATAACGGTTGACTATAAATATCTATTTTTTTAAAATGATATTTTTAAATGATTTTCATGATGTATGTATGTGTAAATACTTTGATGTATTTATTGCTCCTTTTACTAGCATTGTATTTATGACTGTTGTTAGCCACTCAGAGTCCGTTTTGGAGTGAGCAGCATATAAATGCAATCAATCAATCAATCAATCAATCAACCTCACCTACAAGAAGATATTGACAAAATTGAACGGGTCCAAAGACGGGCTACAAGAATGGTGGAAGGTCTGAAGTATAAAACGTATCAGGAAAGACTTAATGAACTCAATCTGTATAGTCTGGAGGACAGAAGGAAAAGGGTGGACATGATAGAAACATTTAAATACATTAAAGGGTTAAATAAGGTTCAGGAGGGAAGTGTTTTTAATAGGAAAGTGACCACAAGAACAAGGGGACACAATCTGAAGTTAGTTGGGGGAAAGATCAAAGGCAACATGAGAAAATATTATTTTACTGAAAGAGTAGTAGATCCTTGGAATAAACTTCCAGCAGACGTGGTTGGTAAATCCACAGTAACTGAATTGAAACATGCCTGGGATAAACATATATCCATTGTAAGATAAAATACCGTACAGGAAATAGTATAAGGGCAGACTAGATGGACCATGAGGTCTTTTTCTGCCCTCAGTCTTCTATGTTTCTATGATGCTTCTAAACTGCTTAGTTCTTTACAGCCCTCTCTAAGGGCTTTACAGAGTCAGCGTATTTCCCTCCAATAATCTGGCTCCTCATTTTATCGACCTCGGAAGGATGGAAGGCTGAGTCGACGTTGAGCTTGGTGACATTCAAAGTGCCTAAATGCAGGCAGCCGGCAGAAGCAGCCTGCAGTACTGCACTCTAACCACTGCGCCATCACAGCTCTCGATGAATGAGTGGAAAAGAGTGACGGGTGCTTCAATAATCAAAATTTTACTACCGGTACAGCTACCAGTGTAGCTGACCAAAATTTTGCTATCTGACCATACCCGTAGGAACCCCTGACTGCATGGAAGGCTTCCAAGGCCTTCCCTTCCAGCCCTGTGATTCAGTGAGAGAGGTTTGGATGGCTGCCTGGTGTTACCCATCTCTTAAGGAACGCAAGCAGCTGCGCTATGGTCAATGAGCCGGGTTCCGCCAATCCACACTTTATTTATTTTATTATACGCCGCCCAATTCCAAATGGACTCTGGGCGGCTTACATAGAAGATTGTAAGCTGCTTAAAACCCACCTCTGTCGCCAGGCATGGGGGAACTAAGATACACTTTCCCCCTAGGCTTTTACAATTTTATGCATTGTATGTTTGTATGTATGATTGGTTTTTATATAATGGGTTTTTTAACTGTTTTTAGTATTGGATTTTGTTATACTGTTTTACTGCTGTTGTTAGCCGCCCCGAGTCTGCGGAGAGGGGCGGCATACAAATCCGATAGATAGATAGATAGATAGATAGATAGATAGATAGATAGATAGATAGATAGATAGGGAGAAAGAGAGAGATAAGATTGACGGCAGAAAAAGACCTCATGGTCCATCTGGTCTGCCCTGATACTATTTCTTGTATTTTATCTTAGGATGGATCTATGTTTATCCCAGGCATGTTTAAATTCAATCACTGTGGATTTACCAACCATGCCTGCTGGAAGCCGCCCCCCCCCCCCCCCCCCCCCCGCAGGCTCTCTGGAAGCCAAAAACGCCGTCCCAGAGCCTCTGTGTGAGCCAAAAATCAGCTGTCCGGCACAAACATGCATGTTGGAGCTGAGCTAGGGCAGCGCCTTGCGTGCCAGCAGATGTGGCTCCACGTACCACCTGTGGCACCCATGCCATAGGTTCGCCATCACTGATCTAGGAAGACACCCAGTGTATTTCCAATGCATTGGATCTACTTGATCTTTTCCTAAGCCTTCAGCAGCAAAGGGTCCTTTCGTCGGTTAGATTAGATTAGATTTATTGGATTTATATGCTGCCCCTCTCCGCAGACTCGGGGCGGCTCACAACAATGGTAAAAAACAGTACATAGTAACAAATCTAATATTTAGCAATCTAAAATACAGTTTTAGGTTAAAAAGTCCAAAAAAGAAATCACAATCGAACACAATCGAATCATACACAAAAACTACATGGGCAAGGGGGAGATGTCTCAGTTCCCCCATGCCTGACGGCAGAGGTGGGTTTTAAAGAGTTTACGAAAGGCAAGGAGGGTGGGGGCAATCCTGATCTCTGGGGGGAGCTGGTTCCAGAGGGTCGGAGCCACCACAGAGAAGGCTCTTCCCCTGGGTCCCGCCAGACGACATTGTTTAGTCGACGGGACCCGGAGAAGGCCAAGTCTGTGGGACCTAACCGGTCGCTGGGATTCGTGCGGCAGAAGGCGGTCTCGCAGATATCCTGGTCTGATGCCATTCTACAACCGAAGATGTCAGGAGGCGAAAAAAAACCAGCCGAGGACTCTAATCTGGAACTATAGGATACTACCTGATACCTATTTACCTGCTTAGTTCTCCACTTAGCCTAGGATCCTTTTCTATATTTAAAGTATTTCCCAACCTATCTAAAATCAGCTTGCCTCTCTCAGACACTCCTCTTCATTTAAAAGCTATTAGTGCTTACTTTGCTACTCTCCACAGGCCTCTCCCTTCCCAGTTAATTTTTTACTGGCTATGCACAAATGCCTCTAAATAGTAACCTGGGAAGCACAATTACGTTTTAGACTGGAAATGGTGTTTTTTTTTAAAGATGTGCCATCGTTGCAAGGGGTCACCAGGACTTCATCAAGAAAGAGCATCCGATATTTTTTTTCCCCAGGGCAACGAAAGCTTTGAGAAAATATTAGATTTGATCTCCGGCAAGTGAGCTGGCCAAATATTTACCACGTAGGGAAGAAACTGTTGCTAGCTCTGGCGTCAGAAGCTTCCCACACATCTATCTGGCTGGGGAGAGGACTTTGATCTCCAGCTTTATTCCCACTCGACACACCTTTCATTATTAGTGCAGTTTGTGCTACCCGAGGGGCTCAGGGGTGAGGGAGAGCAATGAGCCTTCCCCGAAACCCAGGGCAGATGGCTGGATGGTTTGGTTCAGTTCCCTTCGCTCCAGGCCAAGTGAGGGAGAGTCACAGACTGAAATAAAATGCATTAGGGTGGGAGGAGGAGGAGGAGGAGGAGGAGAGAGAGGAAAGGAGGGAGAGGAAAAGGAGGAGAAAAGGAGGGGGGAGGAAAAGAGGGAGGGGGAGGAAAGAAAAAGGGGGAGGAGGGAGAGGAGGAGGAACAAGGAAAAAAGGAGGGGGTTGATGGGGGGGAAATAAGGGGAGGGGGAAGGAAGAAGAGAAAAGGAGGGGAGAGGAAGGGAGAAAAGGAGGAGGGAAAGGGGGGACGGGGATGAGAAGGAAAGAAAGAGGAGGAGGAGAGAGAGAAAAGGAGGGGGGAGGAAAAGAGGGAGGGGGAGGAAAGAAAAAGGGGGAGGAGGGAGAGGAGGAGGAACAAGGAAAAAAGGAGGGGGTTGATGGGGGGAAATAAGGGGAGGGGGAAGGAAGAAGAGAAAAGGAGGGGAGAGGAAGGGAGAAAAGGAGGAGGGAAAGGGGGGACGGGGATGAGAAGGAAAGAAAGAGGAGGAGGAGAGAGAGAAAAGGAGGGGGGAGGAAAAGGGGGAGGGGGAGGAAAGAAAAAGGGGGAGGAGGGAGAGGAGGAGGAACAAGGAAAAAAGGAGGGGGTTGATGGGGGGGAAATAAGGGGAGGGGGAAGGAAGAAGAGAAAAGGAGGGGAGAGGAAGGGAGAAAAGGAGGAGGGAAAGGGGGGACGGGGATGAGAAGGAAAGAAAGAGGAGGAGGAGAGAGAGAAAAGGAGGGGGGAGGAAAAGGGGGAGGGGGAGGAAAGAAAAAGGGGAAGGAGGGAGAGGAGGAGGAACAAGGAAAAAAGGAGGGGTTGATGGGGGGAAATAAGGGGAGGGGGAAGGAAGAAGAGAAAAGGAGGGGGAAGAGTGGGAGAAAAGGAGGGGAGAGGAAGGGAGAAAAGAAGGAGGGAAAGGGGGGACGGAGAGGAGAAGGAAAGAAAAATGAGGAAGAGGAGGGAGAGGAAGGAAAGGAGGGAGAGGAGGGGGAGAGGGAAGCCACATTGTGGGTGAATGCTCCCCAGTTGCTGGACAGCTGAAAATCAAAACCGTCCTCTGGAGCAGGGGTCTGCAACCTTTAAGCAACTTTAAGGCTGGGGGACTTCAACTCCTCGAGTTGCAGATTCTGGGAGTTGACGTCCACAAGTCTTCACGTTGCCAAGGTTGGAGACCCCTGCTCCAAAGGAAAGGAACGATAATAATAATTAATAATAATAATTTATTGGATTTGTATGCCGCCCCTCTCCGTAGACTCAGGGCGGCTAACAACAATAATAAAAACAACATGTACAATCCAATAATAAAACAACTAAAAACCCTTATTATAAAACCAAACATACACACAAACATCCCATGCATAACTTGTAATGGCCTAGGGGGAAGGAATATCTCAACTCCCCCATGCCTGGCGATATAAATGAGTCTTGAGTAGTTTACGAAAGACAGGGAGGGTGAGGCCAGTTCTGATCTCCGGGGGGAGTTGGTTCCAGAGGGCCGGGGCTGCCACAGAGAAGGCTCTTCCCCCGGGCCCCGCCAAACGACATTGTTTAGTCGACGGGATCCGGAGAAGGCCAACTCTGTGGGACCTTATCGGTCGCTGGGATTCGTGCAGTAGCAGGCGATTCCGGAGGTACCGGAATCATGAGATTGAGCATTAGCCATTGCTAATGTTTTTTTCCCCTGTGACCTTCAATGGAAGCAAAAGTTGGGATTCTGCAGAAGCAGGATAGAAAAAGTTCCTGAGGCTTTTGGAACTCGAGGGTTGGAGAAGATTCCTTTAAAAAATCCCATGCACAGCCAAGAAATGCACAGCCAAGAAATGGTCTGTAGAGACTCTCGGTCATCCAGGTCATGGTGGTTCCAAAGGAGCTTTGTCAGAAGGCAACTGGATTTTCTTGTTTTTTGCTTTTGAAGATGTTTCGCTTCTCATCCAAGAAGATTCTTCAGCTCTGGCTTGACAGTGGGGAATGGAAGGATTTATACTCCTTGCATACAGCTGGTAATTGAGTCGGAATGGATTTTCAGAGGAATAGAGTAGAATTATTTATCGGCCAAGTGTGATTGGACACACAAGGAATTTGTCTTAGTGCAGATGCTCTCAGTGTACATAAAAGAAAAGAAACATTTGTCGAGAATCATGTGGTACAACACTTAATGATTGTCATAGGGGTCAAGTAAGCAATGAAGAAGCAATCAATAACAAGGAGACAAGCAACAAGTTACAGTCATACAGTCATAAGTGGGAGGAAATGGGTGATAGGGATGATGAGAAAAAACTAGCACTAATAGCAGTCCAGACTTAATAGTTTGACAGTGTTGAGGGAATTATTTGTTTAGCAGAATGAGGGCGTTTGGAGAAAAACTGTTGTTGTCTCTAGTTGTCTTGGTGTGCAGTGCTCTGTAGCGACGTTTTGAGGGTAGGAGTTGGAACAGTTTATGTCCAGCAAATATTTTCACGGCCCCTTTTTAACTCATACAGTCTACAGCTCCTCAATGGAAGGCAGGTTGGCAGCCATTGTTTTTTCTGCAGTTCTGATTCTCCTCTGAAGTCTGTGTCGGTCTTGTTGGGTTGCAGCACCCATCCAGACAGTGAGAGAGGTGCAGAAAAATTGCAGACTACAGGAACCAGGAGCACCACTCAGGTCATCCTGAGGGGACGGATAAACCTCCAAGTGCTTCAAGGACCCCTTTAAACCGTGATAGTGAACCTATGGCACGGGTGCAAGAGGTGGCACGCAGAGCGTTCTCTGTGGGCATGCGCACCGTCACCCCAGCTCAGCCAGATGGTTGTCAGGATTCCAGCATGTGTAGCGGGCAGCTGGTCATCAGGTTTCTGGTGCTCTGAAGTGTGAATACACGCACACACACACACACACACATACACATGCATGCACACGTGTTTAGCCACTCTGTGCCTAAAAGATTCGCCATATCAGTGCCCTAAAAGGATTATTATTATTATTATTATTATTATTATTATTATTATTATTATTATTATTATTATTTAGATTTGTACGCCGCCCCTCTCCGTAGACTCGGGGCAGCTCAAGACAATAACAAAGAGAATGTAAAAACAAATCTAATAATTTAAAAAACACTAAAAACCCCATTATTGAAAGAAAACATACACACAAACATACCATGCATAAACTGTATAGGCCCGGGGGAGATGTCTCAATTCCCCCATGCCTGACGGCAGAGGTGGGTCTTAAGAAGTTTATGAAAGGCAAGGATGGTGGGGGCAGTTCTAATCTCCGGGGGGAGCTGGTTCCAGAGGGTCGGGGCCGCCACAGAGAAGGCTGTTCCCCTGGGTCTCACCCAACGACATTGTTTAGTCGAAGGGTCCCAGAGAAGGCCAACTCTGTGGGACCTTATCGGTCGCTGGGATTCGTGCGGCAGAAGGCGGTCCCGGAGATATTCTGGTCCGATGCCATGAACGGCTTTATAGATCATAACCAACACTTTGAATTGTGACCGGAAACTGATCGGCAACCAATGAAGACTGCGGAGTGTTGGTGTAACACGGGCATATTTGGGAAAGTCCATGATTGCTCTTGCAGCTGCATTCTGCACGACCTGAAGTTTCCGAACACTTTTCAAAGGTAGCCCCATGTAGAGAGCATTACAGTAGTCAAACCTCGAGGTGATGAGGGCATGAGTGACTGTGAGCAGTGAGTCCCGGTCCAGGTAGGGCCGCAACTGGTGCACCAGGCGAACCTGGGCAAACGCCCCCCTCGCCACAGCTGAAAGATCGTTCTTTAATGTGAGCTGTGGATCAAGGAGGACGCCCAAGTTGCGTACCCTCTCTGAGGGGGTCAATAATTCCCCCCCCCCAGGGTTATGGATGGACAGATGGAATTGTCCCTGGGAGGCAGAACTCACAACCACTCCGTCTTATCCAGGTTGAGTTTGAGTCTGTTGACATCCATCCAGACCCCAACAGTCTCCAGGCACCGGCACATCACTTCCACTGCTTCGTTGACTGGATGCAAATGACCAGCTGCCTGCAAGGAATATAAATCCTTCCATCCCCCACCATCCAGTCAAGAGCTAAAGAAGCGGTGATCACACTTAGGGGGAAACTGTAAAAGAATGACTGCAGCACTTATGGTGCTGGTGACAGCTCGCGGCTGTCGTCACTCCTTTTTGACGGAAATGGCAAACCTGCCCAGCCCAGAGAGCGATGGGAACTGTGGAGAGCTTGACAGCCTCGCCCAAAGCTCCAGGCGAAGTCTCCTACTCAAAGCAGGGCAAGATCGTCCCGTTTGAGCTGGGTTTTTTAAAATCAGAAGGCGTGTTGGGGAAGAAACGATGGTGGATGGGGCTCTTGCAGCCTCTAATTTTATTCAATGGGAAATTGGGGTGAGAAGGGGAGGGAAAGGGGGGCAGAAAGGGATACGTTTGCATTTTAAGACGCCATTCACCACCCTGAGTCCTTCAGTCAAAACAAACCCAGTCTGTCAAGCTAGAGACCGCTAGCAAAAAGCTCCGGCATAGCCTCATATACAGGTGAAACTTGAAAAATTAGAGTATTGTGCAAAAGTTCATTTATTTCAGTAATGCAACTTAAAGGGTGAAAAGTAATATATGAAAGAGACTCATTACAAGCAAGGCAAGCTATTTCAAGCCGTGATTTGTTATAATTGTGATGATTATGGGGTTCAGCTCATGAAAACACCAAATCCCCCATCTCAGAAAATTAGAATATTACATATAACCAATAAAACAAGGATTGCACATAGGACAATATCGGACCTCTGAAAAGTATAAGCACGCCTATGTACTCAGTACTTGATTTAGGCCCCTTTTATTTTATTTATTTATTTTATTTTATTTATTGGATTTGTATGCCGCCCCTATCTGCAGACTTGTGTGTGTGTCTGTTAGTTAGTATATGGTTTTTTTTAAAGCTTTAAATATTTTAACTGATTGGATTATTTATGATTTGTACTACTTGCTGTGAGCCGCCCCGAGTCTTCGGAGAGGGGCCAAATAATAAATAATTAATAAATAACAACAATGGTAAAAAACAACATGTAACAATCCAATTTAATAAAACAACTAAAAATCCTTATTATAAAAACCAAACATACACACAAACATACCATGCATAACTTGTAATGGCCTAGGGGAAGGAATATCCTAACTACCCCCATGCCTGGCGACAAAGGTGGGTCTTGAGCAATTTGCGAAAGACAAGGAGGGTGGGGGCCGTTCTAATCTCTGGGGGGAGTTGATTCTAGAGGGCTGGGGCCGCCACAGAGAAGGTTCTTCCCCTGGGGCCCACCAAACAACATTGTTTGGTCGATGGGACCCGGAGAAGGCCAACTCTGTGGGATCTTATCGGCCGCTGGGATTCATGTGGTAGAAGGTGGTTCCGGATGTATTCTGGCCCAATGCCATGTAGGGCTTTAAAGGTCATTACCAACAACAATTACTGCCTCAATGTGGCATGGTATGGAAGCTATCAGCCTGTGGCACTGCTGAGGTGTTATGGAAGACCAGGATGCTTCAATAACAGTCTTCAGCTCTTCTGCATTGTCTCGGTTTCATATCGCTCATCTTTCTCTTGGCAATGCCCCATGGGGTTAAGGTCAGGCGAGTTTGCTGACCAATCAAGCACAGTAATCCCATGGTCATTGAACCAGGTTTTGGTGGACCAACATCAGTAGATGACATGGCTCCTCAAATCAACACAGACTGTGGAAACGTTTGCATCTCATTTGGAAACCAAGGACCCAGAGTATGGAGGAAGAATGGAGAGGCACACACTGCAAGATGCTTGAAGTCCAGTGTGAAGCTTCCAGAGTCTGTGTTGATTTGGGGAGCCATGTCATCTGCTGGTGTTGTCTATTGTGCTTCATTAAGTCCAGGGTCAACACAGCCGTCTACCAGGAGATTTTGGACCACTTCATGCTTCCTTCTGCCCACACTGCCAAAAGCACCAAAACTCGGTTCAAGTACATATGCATGCTTATTCTTTTCAGTGGCCCGATATCATTCTATGTATAATTCTTGTTTTATTGATTGTATGATAATATTTTAATTTTCTGAGATTGTGGGTTTGGTTTTTTCATGAGCTGTACCCCATAATCATCCCAATTATAACAAATCATGGCTTGAATTACCTTGCCTTGTATGTAATGAGTCTCTCTCATATATTACATTTCGCCTTTTCAGTTGCATTACTGAAATAAATGAACTTTTGCACGCGGTATTCGAGTTTTACCTGTAACAATCTCAGTATATAAGAAGGACACATCTAGGGAGGATGGAGGGGGGGGGGGAAAGCCACAGGAAATATATGCAGAATCAAAAATAGCCATAACATAACTCAGATGGGATGGTGGTAAGGGAAAGAGAAGTATCAGGGTCATCAGAGAGGGAGGGAGAAGAAATAAACTGGCTCCTATTTAAGATCTGTTTGCAAAGTGAGTTTAATGCAGGAAGCATTTCAATTAGCCCATCGTGCAGCGCCATCTACAGCTACTTTTAGGGAGTGCAGCTTCTTGACAAGAGCCTTGACGTTCAGAAGGACAGAGCTATTTGTCCACCACTAACGTCAATCCTCGACTTATGACCACAACTGAACCCCCAGAAATATGGCAATTAAGTCATAGCAGTTGTTAAACTATGACGGCACCCAGTTTTACAGCTGTTTTTGCAGTGAACATGGCAGCCATTACACAAACCTGGCAGTTGTTAAGTGAATGTCACAGTCATTAAGACTCGAGCCTAGAATTTCTTTCTTTCTTTTTTATAAAAAAGTTTTTATTTATAAACATGACACACAAACTAAGACATTTAAAAACATTGGACATTTGTGTGGCAAATCTGTGTTAGATTTCTTATTGTGCTCACAACCTATCGCACAACTATTTTACATACGGTATTTATCAGTTTTTTCCCGAACGCCATCACTCTACTTACTAAACAAATAATTCCCTCAACACTATCAGACTTTCTACTAAATCTGCACTTCTATTCTACTAGTTTTTCTCATCATTCCTTTCACCCATTTCCTCCCATGTTGACTGTATGACTGTAACTTGTTGCTTGTATCCTAAGATTTTTATTAATATTGCTTCTTCATTGCTTATTTGACCCCTGTGACAATCATTAAGTGTCGTACCACATGAAACTTGAAAGATTAAAGATAAATAAGGCAATGGGTCCAGATGGCATCCACCCCAGAGTTCTTAAAGAACTCAGATCTGTCATTGCTACCCCCCTGACTGATTTGTTTAACAAATCCCTGTTAACAGGAGATGTTCCTGAGGATTGGAGAATAACCAGTGTTGTGCCTATCCACAAGAAGGGCAGTAGAGAAGAAGCTGGTAACTACAGGCCAGTTAGCTTGACATCAGTTGTAGTTAAAATGATGGAGACTCTACTCAAAAAGAGGATAAATCAGCATCTAAAAAACAATAACTTATTGGACCCAAATCAGCATGGCTTTACTGAAGGCAAATCGTGTCAGACTAATCTCATTGAGTTCTTTGACTATGTCACAAAGGTGTTGGATCAAGGTGGAGCCGTGGATATTGCCTATCTGGACTTCAGCAAAGCCTTTGATACGGTTCCACATAAAGAGCTGATAGATAAATTAGTGAAGATTGGACTTAATCCCTGGATAGTTCAGTGGATTTCAAGCTGGCTGAAGCATAGACATCAGAGAGTTACTGTTAATGGCGAGTATTCTGAGCAGAGTCAGGTTACAAGCGGTGTGCCACAAGGGTCTGTTCTGGGTCCTATTCTTTTTAATATGTTTGTGAGTGACATAGGGGAAGGTTTGGTAGGAAAGGTTTGCCTATTTGCCGATGACTCTAAAGTGTGCAATAGGGTTGATATTCCTGGAGGGGTCTGTAATATGGTAAATGATTTAGCGTTACTAGATAAATGGTCAAAGCAATGGAAACTGCAGTTTAATGTTTCCAAATGTAAAATAATGCACTTGGGGAAAAGGAATCCTAAATCTGAGTATTGCATTGGCAGTTCTGTGTTAGCAAAAACTTCAGAAGAGAAGGATTTAGGGGTAGTGATTTCTGACAGTCTCAAAATGGGTGAACAGTGTGGTCGGGCGGTAGGAAAGGCAAGTAGGATGCTTGGCTGCATAGCTAGGGGTATAACAAGCAGGAAGAGGGAGATTGTGATCCCCTTATATAGAGCGCTGGTGAGACCACATTTGGAGTACTGTGTTCAGTTCTGGAGACCTCACCTACAAAAAGATATTGACAAAATTGAACGGGTCCAAAGACGGGCTACAAGAATGGTGGAAGGTCTTAAGTATAAAACGTATCAGGAAAGACTGAATGAACTCAATCTGTATAGTCTGGAAGACAGAAGGAAAAGGGGGGACATGATCGAAACATTTAAATATGTTAAAGGGTTAAATAGGGTTCAGGAGGGAAGTGTTTTTAACAGGAAAGTGAACACAAGAACAAGGGGACACAATCTGAAGTTAGTTGGGGGAAAGATCAAAGGCAACATGAGAAAATATTATTTTACTGAAAGAGTAGTAGATCCTTGGAACAAACTTCCAGCAGACGTGGTTGGTAAATCCACAGGAACTGAATTTAAACATGCCTGGGATAAACATATATCCATCCTAAGATAAAATACAGGAAATAGTATAAGGGCAGACTAGATGGACCAAGAGGTCTTTTTCTGCCGTCAGTCTTCTATGTTTCTATGTTTCTATGTTTCTATGATTCTTGACAAATGTATATTTTCTTTTATGTACGCTGAGAGCATCTGCACCAAGACAAATTCCTTGTGTGTCCAATCACACTTGGCCAATAAAATTCTATTCTATTCTATTGTAGACCAGTGGTATACACATTGATGTTATTTATATATCTAATCCCATATCTATTTTCCCTTAACCCATTTGTCACCAAGAAATATCTTTTTTAAAAAACAACAACAACACCTTTTTCACTCCTACAACTATTGTTATGACTAAATGTACATTTATTACTTTGTCCTTTTCTCCAGCCAGCAGTAGAACTTGCCCCAACATTTATAATACAAATCCAATAAACAAACAAACAAACAAACAAACAAACAAACAAACTAATATTCTGATTCTTCCTTATTTTTTATTTTCGGTGTTAGTTTATCCATTTCTGAACATACTATTATTTTCTCTATTATATCTTCCTCTGTCGGTACATTTTCATTTTTCCAATATTGCGCAAATATTAATCTTGCTGCGGTTGTTATGTGCAGAATCAAATAGGTCTGATTTTTTTCAAGTTTTTGCCGTACTATTCCTAATAGGAAAAGATCTGGGGGGTTTTCTATATTTTTCCCTAGGATTTCTTCTAGCCAATGTTTAATTTTTTTCCCAGAAGTTCTTTGCTTTTTCACACCGCCACCATAAATGGTAATAAGAGCCGAGTTCTGTTTTGCACTTCCAACATCTGGGTGTAAACTTTTTATCTATTTTAGCCAGTTGAGCCTAGAATTTCTGTTGCCGTGAGAAATTTGTGAAGTGAGCTCTGACCCATGTCACAACTTTTCTTTCCACATTTGTTAAGTGAATCACTGCAGTTGTTACGGTAGTCACAGAGTCGCTAAGTGAATCTGGCTTCCCCACTGACTAAGCTTGTCAGAAGGTCGCAAAAAGAGGATCATGCGACCTCGGGACACTGCGACTGTCGTAAATATAGATCAGCTGTCAAGCGTCCAAATGTAAAACCATGTGACCATGGGGATGCTACAATGGTTGTAAGAGTAAAAAACGGTCATAAGTCATTTCCGCCCCAGAATTGTTGTACCTTCGAATGGTCACCAAATGAACTGTTGTAATTTGAGGACTTATTCGTCTTATCATTTTTTCTTATTTATTGGATTTGTATACCGCCCCTCTCCGTGGACTCGGGGCGGCTAACAACAGTAAAAATCCAATACTAAAACAGCTAAAAACCCTTGTTATAAAACCAATCATACATACAAACATACCATGCATAAATTGTAGAAGCCTAGGGGGAAAAGAATATCTTAGTTCCCCCATGCCTGACGGCAGAGGCGGGTTTTGAGGAGCTTACGAAAGGCAAGGAGGGTGGGGGCTGTTCTAATCTCTGGGGGGAGTTGGTTCCAGAGGGCTGGGGCCGCCACAGAGAAGGCTCTTCCCCTGGGCCCCGTCAAACAGGACTACCTGTAGCTTTGGGGAGATCCATTGTAACGTCTAATGGATGCCAAGCAACCAGTTACAAGATGAAGGCTTGCTGTTGTTCTTAGTTGCAAAGTTGTTTCTGAGCCATCGCGACCCCACAGACCAACTTCCTGCAGGCATTCCTGTCCTCTACTATCCTGTGGAATCCATTGAAGTTCACACCGACTGCTTCAGTGACTCCATCCAGCCACCTCGTTCTCTGTCGTCCCCTTCCTCTTTTGCCCTCCATTGTTCCCAGCATTAGGCTCTTCTCCAGGGAGTCCTTCCTTCTCATTAGCTGGCCAGAGGATTTGAGTTTCATCTTCAGGATCCGGCCTTGGAAAGAGCAATCAGGGTGGATCTCATGTAGGACTGACCGGTTGGATGGCCTTGCAGTCCAAGGGAATTCGCAGGAGTCTTCTCCAGCATCAGAGTTCAAAGGCCTCCATTCTTTGGCACTCAGCCTTCCTTATGGCCCAACTCTCCCAGCCATATATTTATTACATAAGAAGAGCCATGCTGAATCAGGCCAAAGCCCATCGAGTCCAGCATTCTGTGGCCCACAGTGGCCCAACGATTGTCCATGGGGATCTTGAGCAAAAAGAGAAGGCAAGACCCTCCCTTTCCCCTGACCCCCAACAAATGGTACCCAACCAACATAGAGGCAGCACTTGGACATCCGTTTCAATAACCATCTATATGCTTGGCATCCATGAATCTGTCTAATCCTGCCTTGAAACTATCAAGGCTGACAGCTGACATGACCTCTTCTGGAAGTGAATTCCAGAAACCAAGGACCCTCTGGGTGAAGAAATATTTCCCTTGATTTGTCCTCGCTTTCTTACCTATGAGCTTTAGGGAGGGCCCCCTAGTCCTAGTATTGTGTGGTAGAGAAAATAATTTTTCTTATCCACCTTTTCTATCCCATGCCTTGATTTTATAAATTTCGATCAAGTCACCCCTTTGTTGTTCTTGTTGTTGTTGTTAGTTGCAAAGTCATGTCCGACCCATTGCAACCCCATGGACAACGTTCCTCCAGGCCTTCCTGTTCTCTACCATCCTCCGGAGTCCATTTAAGCTCACGCCGACTGCTTCAGTGACTCCATCCAGCCATCTTGTTCTCTGTTGTCCCCTTCTTCTTCTTTTGCCCTCCATCCTCCCCAGCATTGGGCTCTTCTCCAGGCAGTCCTTCCTTCTTGTTAGGTGGCCAAAGTATTTGAGTTTCATCTTCAGTCGAGGGCTTCCTGTATGTTTATGTTTGCTTCCTAGGAATCTCTGCAAATCCTTCCAAGGTGGGTGAATTGAGGACCCAGATTGTTGGGGGCAAGATGCTGACTCTGTAAACTGCTTAAGAGAGGGGCTGTAAAGCACTGTAAAATGGTATATGTCTGAGTGCTGTTGCTGTTGCTCTATTCCATCATACAAATATACCTCCATTACAGTGAGAAGTAAATGCTGGCTTTCGGCAAAAATGTTGTAAATTGCAGTTATATGACTCCAGAAGCTGCAAATGGCCATAAAGGTAGGTGGTTGTGGAGTGCTCAAAATGTGATCCCATGACGGTGGGGTGGGAGTCGGGGAACTACTGAAACTTTGGTACCGAGTGGCAATAATAATTAATAATAATTTATTAGATTTGTATGCTGCCCCTCTCCAAGGACTCGTAGCGGCTCACACAAAGCAAAACACATACAAATACAATATTAAAATAGAATAGAATAGAATTTTATTGGCCAAGTGTGATTGGACACACAAGGAATTTGTCTTGATGCATATGCTCTCAGCATACTCAGTGTACAAAAACAATTTTTAAAAACAATTATAAAAAACAATCATACAATCCAGACAAACCATACATAAATCGAAACAGCTAGGGGTATGTCAATTTCCCCATGCCTGGCGACATAGATGGGTTTTTAGGAGTTTGTGAAAGGCAAGGAGGGTGGGGGCAATCCTAATCTCCTGGGGGAGTTGATTCTAGAGGGCTGGAGCCACCACAGAGAAGGTTCTTCCCCTGGGTCCCGCCAGACGGCATTGTTTTGTCGACGGGACCCGGAGAAGGCCAACTCTATGGGACCTAATCAGTTACTGGGATTCGTGCGGCATTCGGGTCTGATACTGTTCTGGTTAGCTCTGGCACAGCTCCTGCCCCAAGGACTGTGGATGTGGGGGAGACATCCACATGCTGCAGGCCTGTTTTGCCCCCGGTGGAATCTGCTGATGAAGGCTCCTCTGACCAAGAAGACATGAGTGACAGGGAGGAGGATATAGCCACGCATGCGGAGAGCGATGCATAGGCAACAGCAACTGAGAGATTATTATCAAAGAAAATGAGGCCACCTGTGGTTGGGTGGGGCTGTGGTCATTAGTGAGGCTGCTATAAATAGCAGCCTGTGGGTTTGGCCATTGTGGAGGATTATCTGATCGTTGTGTTTCATCACTGCCTTGCTGACTTTGACCTTTTGTGTGCTGATTTTTCCCCGCTTTGAAACTAAACCAGGGCAAAGTGTGTTTCACTTTGTGAAAGAAGAAGGACTGTGAATTGCCTCACAGCTGCAAGCTAAGTATCACAGAACTGATAAGGGACTTGAACAAATTACCAGTTTATTTGGAGACAAGTGCACTTTGCTATACCAAAAGAGGGCTTGGTTTAAGTGAATTTTCATTATAAAGAACATTGTTTTGAATTTTCAAACATGTGTGTGTCTGAAATTTGTACCTGTGAATTTTTGGGAGGATTCTACCAGAGAGCCCAACAGAACAGATACCATGTAGGGCTTCTACCGCACAAATCCCAGCGGCTGATAAGGTCCCACAGAGTTGGCCTTCTCCTGGTCCCGTCGACCAAACAATGTCGTTTGGCGGGCCCCAGGGGAAGAGCTTTCTCTGTGGTGGCCCCGGCCCTCTGGAATCAACTCCCCCCAGAGATTAGAACGGCCCCCACCCTCCTTGTCTTTCGCAAATTACTTAAGACCCATCTATATCGCCAGGTATGGGGGAACTAAGACATCCTCCCCCAGGCTTTTATATTTTATGTTTGGTATGTATGTGCTGTATGGTTTTAATTGCTGGGGTTTTATATATGTTTTTTAATATTGGATTTGTTTTACTGCTATATTGTTTTATTATTGGTGTGAGCTGCCCCGAGTCTTCGGACAGGGGCGGCATACAAGTCCAATAAATTATTATTATTATTATTATTATTATTATTATTATTATTATTATTATTATTTATAGGTCATAAACAACACTTTGAATTGTGACCGGAAACTGATCGGCAGCCAGTGCAGGCAAGTAACTTTGGGAGGTCATTGTAACTTCAAATAGTCACTATGTTTTGGACTCGGTTCTTGAAGGCTGAAGAGAAGCACATTCTGCCCTGTTAGCCAAAACTAAAGGACTGTCAGTCTGTCTGCCTGTCTGCCTGTGATGCTAAGATTTCTACACCATTATCTGTTCTTCCTCAACCGCCTGCAAATTGATTTGACTTATGGCCGGGAAGCAAACACTGACATAAATCTGCTAACAGAGTAACAACTTTTGTTCAGGCAGGAACCTGTAAGCGAGATAGTAGCAATTAATAGCCAGTACTTCCTTCCTTCCCTACCTAATAATTTTTTCCATGGCCTCCTAATATGTTAATTATGCAGCTCATGTGCTGCAATAGAATAGAATGGAATAGAATGGAATGGAATAGAATGGAATGGAATAGAATGGAATGGAATAGAATGGAATTCTTTATTGGCCAAGTGTGATTGGATATACAAAGAATTTGTCTTTGGTGAGTATGCTCTCAATGCACAGTCTCCAGACATCTTAAAAAGTACTTTAAAGGATTAAGCACCGAAAAACAAAACAAAGAGGTAAAATACAAGTTTATTAACAACCTAGAGTAAATACATTAATAGAGTTTACTAACAGCCTATTGTGGCATTTGGATATTTTTTTCCTTCCTGAATTTAATTATTTTCAATGTTCTTTTACTAGTAAGGGGGAACAGAAAGTAAGGCAATAGCTACTATCCCTGACACTGCTGGTATCTCCCATGGTATTTTAAAATACTACCACTTTACTCATTGAGGCTGATGGACGGAGTAACTGAAACTCACGCTATGACTAAGTTGGGAATGATCCGATGAACTGGCCTTTTTGTACCAATGATGAGTGCAAGGGAAGTTTCTCCATAAAAATATATGATTTATATATATATAGCGCTTACTTACCTCTAAGCAAATCCGAAAGCGGAGGGCCACAATCCTCAGGGATTACGTAGTCTCCTTTTCCAATGTTTTCAAATAATTTATAAATATTATCACCCTCAAAGGGATAAAGGCCTGTTGTAATATTGTACCTGAGGAGCAGGGGGAAGGGGTTAGGGAGAGCAGAGAGAGAGAGGAAAGAAGAAATGATTAGATGCATTTAAGAATTCCTCTCCGACCCAAAGATGATTTTTCAAAGGGAACTGGATTTTTGTTGTTGTGTTGTCTGCATCTCAAGCTGAAGCACAAATGGCTCCATTCCACAAAAATCTATATGGTATTCTGCAACTTTTCTGGAAATCCGTTCGTATACTCCCACACCATTTGAAAGGTGTTCATCCAAAAATGCAGAGCTAAATGTCTATGGAGAGATTCTCAGTCATCCAGGTCAGGGGCCGACAACCTTGGCAATTTTAAGACTTATGGACTTCAACTCCCAGAGTTCCTCAGCCAGCAAAGCAAAGCTGGCTGAGGAACTCTGGGAGTTGAAGTCCACAAGTCTTAGAATTGCCAAGGTTGTCAACCCCTGATCCAGGTCATGGTTGCCCTAAGGGTGGGGGGGATTTTTTCAAAAGGCAACTGAACTTTTGGATTTTGTTTTTTCCTTGAAGACATTCTGAAGAAGCTTTTTGGATGAGTCTTCACGAAAAAGAAAAGTCCAATTGCCTTTTGAAAAAGCAACTTTGGAACAACTGTGACCTGGATGACTGAGAAAAAAAGAAAGAGAGAGAGAGAGATGGGGAGGGAGGGAGGGGGGGGAGAGAGAGAGAGAGAGAAAGGAAGGAAGGGAGAGAAAGAGAGAGAGGGAAGGAGGAAGAGAGAGAGGAAGGAAAGAAAGAAAGAAAGAAAGAAAGAAAGAAAGAAAGAAAGAAAGATGTTGAAGAGCAACCACCTGAATCCAGAGGAAGGTCAAGCAGGCAATTAGCCTAGACTCCCTACATCCTCATCATTACTACTACTACTACTACTACTACTACTACTACTACTACTACTATTATTTAGATTTGTATGCTGCCCTTCTCCGAAAACTCGGGGCGGATCACAGAACATAAACATAAGCAACCAAGGTCTGACCTATATCTAAATGCCTTTGTGCCCTATCCAGTCTTTCACAGGTGAAAGCTGCCATTCTGGAAAAAGGGTCAAGATAAACAAAGTACCATTCTAGAAGACAAGGGGTATTTACCAGGGGATTGCCCCTTTAAATGATTTTGCCTGGTTAGCAGCACAAGGAATCCCAGTGGCTGACACTGTCGCAACCATCCTGTGGCTGACATTAATGGTTTGGATCCTGCTTGGTATTCTCATTTACTTACAGCGTGACACCTGCTGACCAGATGTCCACTTTGAAGCCAGAAAAGGTATCAAGGCCGTTGGCAATTTCTGGAGGTTGAAAAGCTGGTGACCCCTGGCTGGTTCGGCACATGTCGTCCTCAGCAAATGGATGCAAGGCCTGCGGCAAGCAGATAACAAAGAGGAATTGATTTGAGGGTGAAAGCAAATGTCTTCAGCAGCAACTGGAAAATTGGGGGCAGCTGTGGGTTATTATTATTGTAAAATGATTATTTCAGCAGCAGTCATGTTGTTCAACTGGGCCGTATCAAACTTTCATACACAAAAAAAAGAAATATTAAAGGGGAGGTTGGCATTTTAAGGGCAGTAAGTCTAACCCAAGAATAAATACATTTTATTTGTTAATGAAAATCAGTGGGAAATCCCACGGCTAGTGTTCTGCAACTGACCACTGTGGTTCCGTTGTTCTGTTTAGGGCAGAGTTATTTGACCTTGGCAACCTTCAGACATGTAGACTTCAATTTCCAGAATTCCTCAGTCAGCCACTCTGGATGGAGAATTCTGTGAGTTGAAGTCCAGAGTTCTTAAAGTTGCTAAGGTTGGACGCCCTTGATCTAGGGCTGTGATGGCGAACCTATAGCACAGGTGGCACAGGTGGCACGCAGAACCATATCTGAGGGCATGCGAGGTGTTGCCCTCTGTCAGCTCCAGCACACATGCTCGCATTGGTCAGCTGATTTTCGGCCTGCCGGAAGGCGGGGAAGGCCATTTTCACCTTCTCCAGGCTTCAGGAAAGCCTCCTGAAGCCTGCGGAAGGTGAAAAACGGCACAACAGGCCTATCGAAAGTTTTGAAACAAACTTCCAGTAGGCCCATTGGGCCGATTTTTTGCCATCCATAGCATCCAGAGCAGATCTGGACAAGGGGCAGCCCATGGGCCGCATCCGTCCTGCCTGCTGTCTGTGACCGGCCAGCCCGCTATCTGTGACCGGTCCGCGGAGGTCAGGGTCCGCTCCAGTGCGAGGATGAAAGAGCTCACTGCGTCTGCCGGCACTCCTCCGGTTCCTGCTTTCCTGATAAATCATGAGGAAAGCAGGAACCGGGAGAGTCCTGGCAGACACGGTGAGCTCTTTCATCCTCGCACTGGAGCAGACCCCGGCCTCCTACCGAGAGCGGCCGAGCACAGAAACCATGCAAACACTCCAGCGCAGTGACTGTGGTGCACCGTGTTGCCATAAAGCAAACAATTAGGGGCCTGTAGAGTGGGTCTGGGTGTTTAGGTCAGGCCAGGGTCTGGGTCTTTACAGTATTGGGTAGAACTGAGTTAATTACAGTGATACCTCAACATACGAGTTTAATTCGTTCCAGACCCGAGCTCATAAGTCGATCAACTCGCATCTCGAACGAATGCCTTTAGACTTTGTTTTTCGCGCAGAGATAACTAGAAGCAAGGATTCTTGCGCCACCTAGTGGAAGCTCGGCTCATATCCCGAATTTGTGCTCAGGTGTTGAACAGAAATTTCGCTCGCGTCGTGGCTCGTAACTTGGAATACTCGCATGTGGAGCAGCTCGTATCTAGAGGTACTACTGTATATTAGTCCGGCCCTCTAAAACCATCCCAATTTCTCATGCGGCCCCATGGCAAAATTAATTGCCCACCCCTGCTCCAGAGGCTTCAGTGAGGGGTATGTGCATGCATGGGGGGGGGGTTTGTGCATACACGTGTGTGTGGAAGACATTGCATTATGGGTATGGGCACACGTGTGCACTATCATGGGCACAAACACCCTTTTGGCACCCAAGCAAAAAAATGGTTTGCCATCACTGATCTAGGGGGTTCTGATGGCCCCATGCAGCCCCACTATCTATCCCAGCCTCCACGGTGCAGACTGGGAGTAAAACTGAGTTTTTACCTTACTCAGTTAAAAACAAATATGCTTCAGAGAAAGAATTAGGTTGTAAATACTTTAACGCAATCACCAGCCAACGTCACCCTGGCCTTAGAAAAGCGATTTGCCTCAGTCTGCTCAAATTTCTTGGGTGCTGGCTTTCAAAACAAATTGCTTGATAACTGAACACAGCTGTCAACTGAAAAGCTTCAGAAGTGCAAGAATGAATATTGACAACTTTGTTGCGTAATTTTTAGTTCTCAGATGTACTGCAATTCTCCAGTATACAGTGGCACCTCTACTTAAGAACTTAATTCAATCCGTGACCAGGTTCTTAAGTAGAAACGTTCTTAAGTAGAAGCAATTTTTCCCGTAGGAATCAATGTAAAAGCAAATAATGTGTGCAAACCCATTAGGAAAGAAATAAAAGCTTGGAATTTGGGTGGGAGGAAGAGGAGGAGGAAGAAGAGGAGAAAGAGAATAGCTACTGAAGGAAGAAGGTGAGGTGAATAAAAAAAAATCCAAAACTTTAAGGCTTAAAAAAAAAAAGAGGGACTCTGAGGTGACGAGGAAGAGCAGGCGCCTCCAATACACCCACCGCGAGGCTGCTTCCCATACTCTGGCTGCTGCTGCTACCTGCTTCCTCTTCCTTCCCATGCTGAAGGGCTCCCCTCTTTTCTCACTCACTTGCTTTGTAGCCAGCGTCTTTCCTTCGCTGTGGTGACTCCTCAGCTGCCCAGAGCGAAGGGAGCGTTTCTTTTCTCTGGGCGCTGGCATAGGTTTATTCCCTCTCCAATCGCCCAGAGAAAGGAAAATGCTTCGTTCGCTCTGGACTGCCAAAGCCTCATTAAGCGCCACTGAAAGGCTCCTCTGGCAGCCCAGATGGCCAGGATTAAAGGGGGAATGGCAGGAAACAGGCTGGGCCTTCGTGCCGCTCTCAAACTTCCTGGGAAATTTTTTCGGGCTCGGGTTCTTAAGTAGAAAATGGTTCTTAAGTAAAGGCAAAAAAATCTTGAACACCCGGTTCCTATATAGAAAAGTTCTTAAGTAGAGGCGTTCTTAAGTAGAGGTACCACTGTATCTTGCGCCTATCTGGCTGGCTGGAGAGTTCTTGGAGTTGAAGTCCACTCATTTTAAAGTTGCTAAGGTTGAGAAACCCTGCTGTAAACATTCAGGGAAATAAATGTACGGTATAAAAGATGCCTAATCCAAGACCCAACCAAGGGCCAGGCAATCTGAGCCATCCAACAGCAGGACGAAGGCCCACAGCTGTGGGTTACCTTAGCGTTCCAAAACAACTATTTTACCTTGCATGAGTAGGTGAGCGCATGCATGCACGCTCAATTTGCGTGAGTGGTGAATACACATGCATGCCACTCAAGCAAATGGAGCTGGTGCAAATGCACACTTGCCTGTCACTCATGCAGAACTATCCCCTCCCTCCCCCAGTCCATAGAGCCGAAAAGGTTGGGGAAATCTGTCACATAGCAAATAGCAATGTAGCATACTGGTACAGCAATAGCTCTTAAGACTTTTTATACCACTCCATTGTGTTTTACAGCACTCTGAGCAGTTTAGAATCAACACACTGCCCCAAAAATTTGGACCCTCGTTTTATTGACCTCGGAAGGATAAAAGGCTGAGTCAACCTTGAGGTCAGAATCGAACTCCTGGCAGTGGGCAGAGTTAGCTTGCAGTACTGCACTTAAACCATTGACCTCTCATTTTAAATATATTCTTTTCTTAAAACTTTCATCTATATTGATAGTAAAGATCTTAAAAGCTGTAGAGTAATTGGGTCAACAGATAAGTTGTCACTATTTACAACATCTGATAAATGTATAGATATGAATTTATCTTTCTTCTTTTTTATTTTTCCTCTTCTCTTTCCTTCCTTTTCTCTTTTTCTTTCCCTCTCTTTAGCCTTATTTTCTTCTATATATGTATTATTATTATTATTATTATTATTATTATTATTATTATTATTATGTCAATACAACACAGTAAACGAGATCACTATGCTGGATTTCGTATTTCATCACCAGCCGGGCGCTTCCCAAGCACCTAGGACTGCGTGATGTAGCGGCAAATTATGTTTGCCGATCCCAGTAAAGTGGCCTTTTGCAATTGACAGATGGAGATTTTGTCAATTCTGATGGTTTTCAAATGTCCGCTGAGATACTTTGGCACTGCGCCCAGGGTGCCAAGGACCACTGGGGCCATTTTCACTGGCTTATGCCAGAGTCGTTGCAGCTCGATTTTTAGATCTTCGTATTTCACTAATTTCTCTAGCTGCTTCTCTTCAATTCTGCTGTCTCCTGGGATTGCGATGTCGATGGTCCATACTTTCTTTTTCTCCACAATCAGGATGTCTGGTGTGTTATGCTTCAGAATTCGGTCAGTCTGAAGTCGGAAGTCTCACAGTAGCTTTGCTTGCTCATTTTCGATCACTTTTTTGGGCTTATGATCCCACCAGTTGTTTGCCACTGGTAGATGGTAGTTCTGGCACAGGTTCCAGTGGATCATCTGTGCCACAGCATCATCATCATCAATAATAATAATAATAATAATAATAATAATAATAATAATTATTATTATTATTATTATTATTATTATAGGGGAATTGAGACATCTCCCCTAGGCTTTTATATTTTTATGTATGGTATGCGTGTGGTGCATGGTTTTTAAATGATGGGGGGTTTTTTAAAGATGTTTTTTAATATTAGATTTGTTTACATTGTAACACTGTTATTATTATTGTTGTGAGCCGCCCGAGTCTTCGGAGAGGGGAGGCATACAAATCTAATAAATTATTATTATTATTGTATGCCGCTCTTCTCTGAAAACGTGGGGCAGATCACATGTAACTGTGTATTTTGATTTATAACCGTATACTCTAAACTCATAGACATTTGTACCAATATTCGCATAGTCCTTTTACTTTATGCATCCCCTCCCCTATTTATCTTCA
Organism: Erythrolamprus reginae; assembly: GCF_031021105.1. Classification (NCBI taxonomy): domain Eukaryota; kingdom Metazoa; phylum Chordata; class Lepidosauria; order Squamata; family Dipsadidae; genus Erythrolamprus; species Erythrolamprus reginae. The sequence goes on from NW_027248821.1 coordinate 61,881, forward strand.
ATAAAGATTATATTTACTTTAAAAAAATAAAAATCTTCTTTTCAGTGGGTACTGCATTCAAGTTGCAGCTAGCCTGCTCTAAACTGGCATGACATCCAATGACCCTTCCAATTAGAATTGTGTCATGCAAAAGAGCTACAATGCGATACTTCCAGGAAACCCATGGGTGTTCTGCATGGCTGGTGCAGTGTGGTATCTGCAGATTAAGACAGTGCTCACTCCAAGAGTTCAATCCTGACCACCCCAAAGTTGACTCAGCCTTCCATTCTTCCGAGGTCAGTAAAATGAGGACCCAGATTGCTGGGGGCAAGAGGCTGACTCTTTAAACTGCTTAGAGAGGGCAGTAAAGCACCATGAGGTGGCATATAGGTGCTCTTGCTGTTACCTGTTCCTGCTATGGCTTCCTAGTAATTCAGAGGCCTTCTGATCCTAGAGGAAGCGTTTTAATTAGGATGACTGGAAGCCAAAGATAGTTTTGTCCACCATAAATTTGCCCAATCCCGTCTTAAAGCCATCAGATTAGTTATAATAACAATTCACAACCAGCATGGAAGTTCAAAAGCATACCTCTGCCACACCTAGATCAGATATCTTTAGAGTCCCACTGGTTGTTAGCAGGAGATTTCCCGGTTTGATATCTTTGTGTACGATGCCCTGGCTGTGCAGATATTCCAAGCCATCTATAAGTTGGCAAAAGTACCTGCATGAGGTATGAGGGGGAGGCAGAGGGAAAATGAGGTGGGGAAAAAAAAATCAAGTTTCTGGAGAGCAAGCACAATAATCTATGTTATTAAGCAGTTAGGAGTTATCAGCCATGATTCGGTCTGATTCTGACCACGATTCTTATAATGTTTAGGTACAAGGGCAGATTAGATGGACCGTGAGGTCTTTTTCTACTGTCAATCTTCTATGTTTCTATTTTATGCCATATCAGGAATCTTGAAACAGAACAGTTACTAAGAATTTATAGAAAGATGCCTGCATTATGTCATGAGCTGTCAGTCTGGTTAAGGCACCAGGCTAGGTGGGAGACCATGCGTTCAACAGCTAGCTGACTTTGGGCCAATCACCAGCAGACAGGGAGTTAGTCCCGCCTTGGGCATGAAAACCAACTGGGTGACTTTGGGCCAATCACCAGGAAACAGGGAGTTCTAGTCCCGCCTTGGGCATGGAAGCCAACTGCGTGACTTTGGGCCAATCACCAGGAAACAGGGAGTTCTAGTCCCGCCTTGGGCATGGAAGCCAACTGGGTGACTTTGGGCCAATCACCAGGAAACAGGGAGTTCTAGTCCCGCTTGGGCATGAAAGCCAACTGGGTGACTTTGGGCCAATCACCAGGAGACAGGGAGTTCTAGTCCCGCCTTGGGCATGAAAGCCAACTGGGTGACTTTGGGCCAATCACCAGGAAACAGGGAGTTCTAGTCCCGCCTTGGGCATGGAAGCCAACTGGGTGACTTTGGGCCAATCACCAGGAAACAGGGAGTTCTATTCCTGCCTTGGGCATGAAAGCCAGCTGGGTGACTCTGGGCCAATCACCCGGAGACGGAGAGTTCTAGTCCCACCTTGGGCATGAAAGCCAACTGGGTGACTTTGGGCCAATCACCAGGAGGCGGTAAGTTCTAGTCCTGCTTTAGGCATGAAAGCTGGCTGGGTGACTTTAGGCCAGTCACTCTCTTTCTTTCTTTCTCTCTCTCTCTCTCTCTCTGTCCAAACTACCTTTTAGGGTTGTTGCTGTGGGGTAAACAGGAAGAGGAGGGTTCATTAGATATGTTCACCATCTTGACATACAAACACACAGATATATATATCAGGGGTGAAATGCTCCTGCTTCGCTCGTGCCTATCGGTCATCAGAGGGAGCGAAGGGAGCACGAGACTCTGGCCACCTGCCTAGTATTTGAGTTCTTTTACCCTCTGCACATGCTCAAATGGTGGCGTCCAGGCAGGTGGGCAGAGCCCCTCGTTCCCTTCATGATTGGCTCTCTTGACAACCAATAGGCACAAGTGAGCTGGGAGCATTTCACTCTCTATATGTCTGTCTGTCTATCTTTTTCTTTCTTTCTTTCCTTTCTTCCTTTCTATCATCTATATCTGTATCTATCTATCTATCTATCTATCTATCTATCTATCTATGTATCTATCTCTCTATCTATGTATCTATGTATCTATCTATGTATCTATGTATCTATCTATCTATCTATGTATGTATCTATCTATCTATCTTTTTCTTTCTTTCCTTTCTTCCTTTCTATCATCTATATCTATATCTGTATGTATGTATGTATGTATGTATGTATGTATGTATGTATGTATCTAATCTATCTATCTATCTATCTATCTATCTATCTATTTCTTTCTTTCCTTTCTATCATCTATATCTATATATGTATGTATATATGTATGTATGTATCTATCTATCTATCTATCTATCTATCTATCTATCTATCATTTTCTTTCTTTCTTTCCTTTCTTCCTTTCTATCATCTATATCTATATATGTATGTATATATGTATGTATGTATCTATCTATCTATCTATCTATCTATCATTTTCTTTCTTTCTTTCCTTTCTTCCTTTCTATCATCTATATCTATATATGTATGTATGTATGTATGTATGTATGTATGTATGTATCTATCTATCATTTTCTTTCTTTCTTTCTTTCCTTTCTTCCTTTCTATCATCTATATCTATATCTATATATATGTATGTATGTATGTATCTAATCTATCTATCTATCTATCTATCCTTTTCTTTCTTTCTTTCTTTCTTTCCTTTCTTCCTTTCTTTCATCTATATCTATATGTATGTATGTATGTATGTATGTATGTATGTATGTATCTATCTAATCTATCTATCTATCTATTTATCTATCTACGGTATCTTTTTCTTTCTTTCTTTCCTTTCTTCCTTTCTATCATCTATATCTGTATGTATGTATGTATGTATGTATGTATGTATGTATCTATCTATCTATCTATCTATCTATTTATCTATCTATCTATCTATCTTTTTCTTTCTTTCTTTCCTTCCTTTCTATCATCTATATCTATCTGTCTGTCTGTCTGCCTGGCTGCCTGCGTACATTTTCACGGGTATTGCTATGTAGATCTTGGTGTATTTGGGTCTTTTCCCATGGCAACGTTTCGATGAGGTCCCACTCATCACCTTCAGGCTAGTGCTTTTGGCTTCGTGCTATGGTTTGTGCTTTTGTGCATCCCAGCACAAAGCTGAAAGCACTATCCTGAATATGTGAGTGTGTGTGTGTGTGTGTGATATACCGAAATATGGGAACACGGCCTGGAAACTAAACTGGCTTAGATACTGCCAATGCTTGAACCCAAGACTGCATGGGAAGTGAGTGGATTTTTCCTTCATTCCAACAAGGGAAGGGGGGGGCGACCCCTTGAACTGCAAGTAATAGTTAAGTCCCCCTTCTCGCGATGATCAGGGATGATCAGCATGAATCACCAGCCCAGTTTCCTTATTTCCACGTGAGGCTTCCTCAGCCAAGGTGACATCTGAGTGACAGGAAGCCGGTCTGCTACTTACCCGTGCGCTTGAAAGACTGGAAACTTTTTGTCAGGAACGCTGTCCAACATCTCCTGCATGCCACAGACACAATACTCCATCACCATATACGTGAGAAAGAGTTAAGGAGGTTCCTGGAATGAGACTTAATAGAGGAGGAGGGGTCTCCAACCTTGGCAACTTTTAAGACTTGTGGGCTTCAACTCCCACAATCCCTCAGCCAGCTTCGCAAAGCTGGCTGAGGAATTCTGGGAGTTGCAGTCCACAAGTCTTAAAAGTTGCCAAGGTTGGAGACCCGTGTAATAGAAAATCTTGCCCTCCACTGGTTGACAGCATTTCAGCGTCTAACGCCACTCAAGTCTTACGCTACACCGATCTCAGCTGAGAGGCAGGAGAACCATCTGTCCCAACACCTCCACCATGCATCCATTTTTAACTGGAGTGGTTTGTGATTGACACAAGAGACTTCTGAATGCAAAGGAAGTACTCCACTTTGTAAATGAATTATGGACGCTCTCCAAATAGCCCGGGCCAAAGGGAGGGAACTAATCTTGAAAATATGTAAAGATTGCAAAGCATGTATGGGAATTATAATCCTAATATATTTGGGAGGAGGCTGGTTAGAGCAGTGGTTCTCGACCGTCCTAATGCCACGAGCCTTTAATACAGTTCCTCGTGTTGCTATGCCCCCAGCTATACCATACAATAATAACATTAGGAAACTCAGGGGTGGGTTCTAACTTACCTCACTGCCGGTTTGCTTCCCCCTGCACTGCGTGGGCGTGCCTCGGGGGCGTGCGTGTGGCAGTCAGCTCAGAAGAGATCAATTATCTAGCTCCTCCTTGGATTCAGAACAAGAGTTAATGATACAGCCACACATGGGGAGAGCGATGCATAGGCAGCAACAACTGAGAGATTATTATCAAAGAAAATGAGGCCACTTGTGGTTCGGTGGGGCTGTGGTCATTAGTGAGGCTGCTATAAAGAGCAGCCTGTGGGTTTGGCCATTGTGTAGGATTATCTGATCGTTGTGTTTCGTGGCTGCCTGCTGACTTCGACCTTTGTGTGCTGATTTTTCCCCTGCTTTGAAACTAAAGCAGAGCAAAGTGTGTTTCACTTTGTGAAAGGAGAAGGACTGTGAATTGCCTCACAGCTGCAAGCTAAGTATCTAAGAACTGATAAGGGACTTGTACAAATTACCCGGTTGTTTGGAGACGAGTGCTCTTTGCTATACAAAAAGGGAGTGCTTAGTTTATTTGAATTTTCGTTATAAAGAACATTGTTTTGAATTTTCAAACATGTGTGTGTCTGAAATTTGTACCTGTGAATTTTCGGGAGGATTCTACCAGAGAGCTCGACAGAACAGGTACAGTTTTTTGGGTGGGTTTTTTTTTTGCAGTAGTCTATTTGCATGTGGGTGGACCTGCCTGGAGACGGATAGAGGAGCGGTATTTCAGTTGCTAAGATCATTGGAAATATGTTTTCGGTGGTCTTAGGCGACCCCTGTGAAAAGAGTTGTTGACTCCCCCTCTCCCAAAAAAAAGGGGTCATGACCCATAGACTGAGAACCGCTGAGTTAGGGGAAGCCAGGATATACCGTGCTAAGATTTAACGTCATGCAGGTAGTCCCTGACTTACAACCATTCACTGAGTAACCAAAGTTACAACAGCAGTGAAAAAAAGTGATTTATGACTGTTTTCTCACATTTAATGACCGCTGCAGCATCCCCATGGTCACGTGATCAAAATTTGAATGCTTGGCAATTGTTTCGTATTTATGACGGGTGTAATGTCATGCAATCACTTTTTGAGACCTTCTGACAGGCAAATCCAGCGAGGAAGCCAGATTCACTTGACAACAGGGTTACTAACTGAACAACTGCAGTGATTCATGAAACGTTATTATTATTTATTAAATTTGTATGCTGCCCCTCTCCGTAGAGTCGGGGCAAGAACGGTTGTAAAATGAGGGAAAGCCCACTTAGCAACAGAAACCTCGAGCTCAATTATGGCTGTAAGTTGAGGTCAGCCTTTAATTATAATTTGTTCTTGGCTGTAAAAGGTGGTAAAGGAACAGACTTATTTCTTTAAGAGACATTTGAAGGTCTCTACTGGGGCTGGGGGAGAGAATGTCATGCTATCAGCGAGTTAGAGGTCACGCCGCCTCCTCATTTAGCCATCGTGTCCCATTCCAATGACTTGGCGGCCAAGTGAAATGGCTGCTAAGTGAAGATACAACACAGAGACAGAAGCGCTGTGAAGATCAACTGGTCACTATCTCTTACTTTGTACAGTGGGATTCAAATTTTTTTACTAGCGGTTATGTGGGTATGGCTTGGCTTGGGGAGTGTAGCAGGGGAAGGATACTGCAAAATCTCAATTTCCTCCGAATCAGCTGGGACCTGGCAGGCAGAGAATAGATGGGGATGGGGTCCAGTTACCAGTTCTCTGAACTACAGTGGTACCTCGGTTCTCGAACGCCTTGGTTTGCGTACATTTCGGATATCGAACAAAATTTTCTGCAAAAATTTGCTTCGGTATCCAAACAAAAATTCGGATACTGAACAGAAAATTTTGTTTACTATCCGAAATGTAAAATCTGATGGGACGGGGCGAGAGGGAATGGGAGTCGGAATCCTGACACGCCCCTCCTGGCCGCCCTCTTAACAGCCTCCCAGGGCAGGGCTGGCTGCAATACCGGCAGCTTCGGGGGGCTCCTTTCCTCAGCGGTTCAGTTCGGTACCTCCAGGCAGCTGCACCAACTTTTTCCTTCCTGGCAGCGACGGCTCCGGCGGCTTCCCTTCATCACGTGACGTTCGTGACGCTGCTGCTCCTCGAAGGGAAGCCGCCGGAGCCACCGGGAAGGAAAAAGTTGGTGCAGCTGCCTGGAGGTACCGAACTGAACCGCTGAGGAAAGGAGCCCCCCAAAGCTGCCGGTATTGCAGCCAGCCCTACCCTTCCTGCAGCTTGGAGCAGTTACAAGGTAGAGACTGGGAGGCTGTTAAGAGGGCGGCCAGGAGGGGCGTGTCGGGATTCCGACTCCCATTCCCTCTCACCCGGTCCCATCAGATCCTTATCCCTTAGGAAATAGAGGAAATACTGTAGATTTAATTGGTTCCCAGCAAGTCAATGGGCTGGGAACCAATTAAATCCATTTCCATTATTTCCTATGGGATGAATTAATTCGGTTCTCGACCAAATCGGTTCTCAACCACACTTCTGGAACGGATTGTGGTCAAGAACCGAGGTACCACTGTACTTAAAATTTCCCTGCTGAATCCCATCTCTGGCCTGACCCACGGTTTTCCCTTTATTTGACCTCTCACAGGATAGAGAGATTTGTTTAAACAAGTTACCTCTCTCTGAGCTGATTTTCTTCACAGCAAAAGCCGAATGGCACAACTCGCCACAGCCAGCTTGCCAACTTCCAATGGTCAACTCGCTGCAGGACAACTCAACATGGGCAACTTGTCCTGAGGCCCCTTGCTGCGGGACAATTCAACGTCATTAATTCAACAATTCAATGTTATTCCTATTTTCATTTTCGCCTTCCTTTGGCATCCTTTCTGTCTATTTCATCGATATTCGTGTCACTTTTGTCCCGTGGCAAATTGTCCTATGTTGAGTAGGTTTCTGCTGGGATGTCCTGCAGAGTTGTGTGAAATTGTCTACAGCAAGTTAGCTGCGACAACTTGGCCTCAGTGAGCGGATGATGGCGAGTTGGCCATGGCGAAATTGTGGTAGATCCATGCCAACTACTACATGTTTAGAAACTTTTAATTAATCAATTTGAACCCTCCTATGCTGATAAGATCTTTTATTTCCCCTTCCACAATTGAAGGCTTTTGCTATCAGGCACACAAAGTTTGGTTGCAAATATGAGGACAGGTAGGAAAATGATGTTTTTAAAAAATTACAGTTAATTGCTGTCCTATTAGCCACATTTGCAGCTGTTTGCAGCACGTATCTACAACACTCCGTGGCCTGCATTGGCTGCCAATCAGTTTCCGGTCACAATTCAAAGTGTTGGTCATGACCTTTAAAGCCCTACATGGCATTGGACCAGATTACCTCCGGAACCGCCTGCTACCACACGAATCCCAGCGGCTGATTAGGTCCCACAGAGTTGGCCTTCCCCGGGTCTTGTCGACTAAACAATGTCGTCTGGCGGGCCCCAGGGGAAGAGCCTTCTCTGTGGCGGCCCCAGCCCTCTGGAATCAACTCCTCCCGGAGATTAGAACTGCTCCCACCCTCCTTGTCTTGCGTAAAGTACTTAAGACCCACCTATACCGCCAGGCATGGGGGATCTGAGACACCTTTCCCCCAGGCTTATTATAATTTATGTTTGGTATGTATGTGCTGTTTGGTTTTTAATTATGATAGGGTTTTTAGTTTTTTTTAATATTAGATTTGTGCCTGTATAATATTGTTTTTATTGTTGTTGTGAGCCGCCCTGAGTCTTCGGAGAGGGGCGGCATACAAATCTAATAAATTATTATTATTATCATTATCATCATCATCATCATCATCATCCTGAGTTCAGGTGATCGCATTTTGCTCTAGTTTCTCTGAAAACCAGTCAATTCCTTCTGCTGTGGATCTGAAATCCACACAAAGTTATTGAGGTTGGGAAACGTGGCATTTTTTCCGATTTGGAGAAGATCCATCACCTGCTCTGAATACAGAAGGTTGAGATTGGGCTCTGGACATCTGCCGATAAGAGGATCTTAGACAGAAAAAGGTAGAGAGAGAATTCCTACCATCACTCATAAACAACACTGAATGACGGACACCCGTCTTGTGGAGAAAGCATCTTAACTGTGGAAAGAGGAAACCTCATTAGAAACCAGAGAAGCAACACGTGGAAATGAGGAAGACCCAAAAAAACAAAACAAAACAAAACAACAAACTAACAAAACCAGGGAATCCAGAATTCAACAGGGGAGGCCCAAAGGAAGGATATATTTTTTGCTTCTCTTCGTTGTACAACACGTCAACTAGCTGGATCACGTTTTTGTGCCGCAACCGCCGTAGGAGTTGTATTTCCCTAGAGGGAGAGGGGGGAAAAAACAGAGGAAAATGTATTGGCGAAGGGACAAGCCCAGCCTCAAAAATACAGTAAAAGTTCTTGCGCTGCGAATGGATTTGTTATGTTTTGAATTGCTTATTGTACAGAGAAACATATAAGGGTAGTCCTTGACTTACAACCATTTAGTGAGTGTTCAAAATCATTAGATGAAGGGCTGTAAGTCAAGGATTATATATACACGATGTGTGTGTGTGTGTGTGTGTGTATTTCTTTGTATAGAATAAGCATTGATAAAACATGATTTATGATTGGTCCTTGCACTTACATCCGGTCCTTGCACGGAAGACTGTTGAAGAATCCCCAAGGTCAAATGATCAAAACTGCACAGAAGTCTGTACAAAACTCTAGAGCAGTGTTTCCCAACCTTGGCAACTTGAAGATATTTGGACTTCAACTTCCAGAATTCCCCAGCCAGCATTCGCTGGCTGGGGAATTCTGGGAGTTGAAGTCCAAATATCTTCAAGTTGCCAAGGTTGGGAAACACTGCTCTAGAGAAACATATTCAGGTAGCCCTCAACTTACCACCATTCATTTAGTGACCGTTCAAAATTAAAACCGAACGGGAAAAAGTGACTTATGACTGGTTCCCACATTTACGACTCTTTCCAAGTAATTCCACCAGGATTAATGCTGTGGGGCTGCCAATGCAAATGACGGCAGCCAGTTGCATTCATTTGAACGCCATCGCAATGATGGTCCCTCAGATAATCATATAGGTAGTCCTCGACGTACAACTATCCATTTAGTGACCATTCAAAGTTACAAAGCACTGAAAAAAATGACTTATGACCTATTTTTCACACTTACAACCTTTGCCCGTGGCCACATGATAAAAATTCAAGTGTTGGGCAACCAACTTGTATTTATGACAGTTGCAGCATCCCCAAGTCATGTGATGGCCATTTATGACCTTCCCAGCCAGCTTCTGATGAGTGAAGTCAATGGACTGGATTCACTTAATGACCACACGACTCGTTTAACAAAGTGCAGTAATTCACTAATCTCTTAGCCCCGAAGCCATCTATTTACTATTTTTAGTATTTTAAAATACTATTTATAATATTTACTGACCCCTCACATCCTGGATACAAACCGTTTCAACTCCTACCTTCAAAACGTTGCTATAGAGCACTGCACATCAAGACAACTAGAACCCAATAACAGTTTTTTCCTGAATGCCATCACTCTGCTAAACAAATAATACCCTCAACACTGTCAATCTATTCACTAAGGCTGCATTACTATAACTATTAGTCTTCTCATTGTTCCTATCACCCATATCCTCCCACTTATTTCTGTAGGACTGTAACTTGTTGCTTATATCCTTACGATTTATATTAATATTAACTATTTCCTGATTGCTTATTTGTACCCTATGACAATTATTGTGTTGTATCTTATGATTCTTGAAGAACGTATCTTTTATTTTATGTATACTGAGAGCATATGCACCAAAGACAAAGTCCTTGTGTGCCCAATCACACTTGTCCAATATTTTTTTTATTCTATTCTATATATTCTATATTCTATCTGCTTTTGGACAACTCCATCAACAGGAATGTCAGCAGCCAGAGGTGCTTTTTTCCACCCTCAAAAGGCAACTGAACTTTCTTGGGTTTTTTTTTTTAATGTTTTGCTTCTCATCCAAGTTCAACTTCCATGAAGAAGCTTCTTGGATGAGAAGCAATTTTTTTAAAAAAGTTGTCATAGTGAAACATTTTAAAAACCAAGGAAGTCCACTTGCCTTTTGGGACAATCATGAGCTGGGTGATTGAAACTCTCCGTAGACATCAGCTGCCATATTTAATCCAGATATGAGCAAAGGTTTTTGCTGGACCTACCCTGAGGAAATCTGGATTTTCAAATATTTATAGAACAGGAAGTTTGCTGAGTGACTTTGTCTGTGTGTTTGTCCTATGTATCTAATCTCACTTAATAGGCAGAAAAGGTTTTACAACGCAGGAGGCAGAAGACAGTATAAAAAAACTCACCAAATAAAATATTTATTCTCTTTTGTTGTTACTCTCATACCGTACATAGTTGGCTAAATCTATTTGAGCCGGTTGATTTCTCAGTCTCTTTCTGGGTCAGTTCAATCCTCCAGTTGTCCCCAGCCGAGTCCCCAAATTCTAATCCAGCAGAGTTTTGTGACTCAATCACACATTCAAATATTTGAATGGACAAATTAGCATGGCTGAAGAAACACTTTCAGATTTGAGCCCCATGGCTTATCCACGGGGTTCATAGAACAGGCTTTGGCAAACTGCACTGTTTCAGCCAGGCTGATCCTTACTTGGGTGTTATGGGGGTAACACAATCTCATTCACAAAGCAACACAATCGGAAGTGGCTCTTTAGGTCAGAGAGACTAACCTCCTCCTCTATGCAGGAATTCTAGACTGTGTAACCTTTGCTAGAGCCATATTTAGTTAATCCAATGAAGGAGATATCTTGATTGTTGGTTTCACTGCTGAACTGCTCTTATTCAGTGGTGAAATCCAATTCTTTTTTTACTACTGGTTCTGTGGGCATGGCTTGGTGGGCATGGCAGGGGAAGGATATGGCAAAAACTCCATTCCCATCCCACTCTGGGGCCAGCCAGAGGTGATATTTGCCGGTTCTTTGAACTACTAAAACTTTCCACTACTGGTTCTATGAACTACTCAAAATTTCTGCTACCAGTTCTCAAGAAACTGTCGAATTTCAACCCTACTCTTATTATATGAACTTTTTTTTCTCAGAAATCTTCCTTCTGGTAGCTTAAATTTATTACTTGGGGTCCTCCAATCAGTAACAATGGAAGTCTTCAATTTCTTCTATATGACATCCTTTCAGATACTATTATACAGGTAAGTCCTCAACCTACGACCACAATTGAGCCCAAAATTTCTGTTGCTAAGCGAAACAGTTGCGAGTTTTGCCCCATTTTACGACTTGTGAATCCCTGCAGTTGTTAAGCTAGTAACACAGTTGTGATCTGGTTTCCCCACTGACTTTGCTGGTCAGATGGTGGCAAAAGAGAACAACTGCAACCGTCGTAAGTATGAGTCAGTTGCCAAGTGTCTGAATTTTGATCACGTCACCATGGAGATGCTGCAATGGTTGTAAGTGAGAAAAATGGTCATAAATCACTGTTTTCAGTGCCATTGTAGTTTTGAACGGTCACTGTTGAGGATTGCCTGTATTGTATTTCAAAGACTATATCTTTTCCTTCCAGGCTTCACTTTGCAAGGTTAAGCATTCCCAACTCCTGCAAACCTTTTTTTTTTAACTTCTTTTTTCTCCTTCTTCTCCTTTCTCCAAAACTACTCTAATTCTTCTCATTCATCCACCCATCCATCCCTCCCTCCACCCACTCACCCATTCATCTCTCCATCCCTTCACCCAGTTACCCACCTATCCATCCATCTACCTACCTATACATCCACTCCCCCACCCCTCTACCCACCCACCCACTCTTCCATCCATCCACCCATCCACTCATCCCTCCATTCATTCACCAGTCCACCCACCCATTCATCTCTCCATCCCTACACCCAGTTATCCAACTATCTATTCATCCACCCACCTATTCATCAACCCAGCCATCCATTTATAGAACCTCATCTGCCTTGGAGATTTTAATTCATTTCTTGATCCCATTTCTATTGCTCTCAACCCTCACTTTTCTCTTGACTACCTTGTTAGCGTTTCAACATTTTTAGTGAGAAGCTGCTATTCTTTTCATTATTATTATTATTATTTCAAATCTATCTAACTGAGCCTTTTGTTGTTGTTGGCGTTGCTTGCCAGCTCAGTACATTCCAAAATTGCTGTGACAGCCTGCATTCAGCCATGGCTTCTGCTGACTGTCCATGTAGTCTCCCAAATGGTTTGGGTTAGGTAACTGATGAAAGAAGCTGAGATTAGGAATTGTTTTACTTTCATTTAAGAAAACGCTTCATTGATGGTGAAGTTGAGAGACTGGCATTGCAGTAGAATCAAACCAGCAAGTCTGGTTTGAAGTGGGGAGATTTTGATGGATGAGGTACAATGGCTTTCAAAACCTAAGGCAGATCTAGATGATGATATTGAAAAACTGCGATCATTTTAGTATGGACCTAAACTGAATTATTAAACAGGCTAGAAAAATGCCTCTGAAACGGAGGTTTCACAGGCTGAAAAAAAAGCCTCTGAAACTTCCTGGTGAGTCAGTGGGGTAACAATTGGGGTCGTTGATATTGTTACCCCACTGACTCACCAGAAGTTTCTACACAGCAGGCAATTGCTGAGCCATCAAACCACACCCAGCCACCAGTATTTATAGAAGGAAGGCAGCTCAGGTCTCGCAGTATTCGCCCTAGGACAAGGACAGAAACACCAGCCTGAAGATGACGAGTGAGACCTCGTCGAAACGTTGCCAGAAATTTCCAAATCCTACACGGGAAGAAACCCGAATATGCCAAGACCGTCATACCTGTACCCGTGAAAATCTACGAAAACATATACACACACACACACACACACACACACACACACACACACACAGTAAAATATATGATGAAGGTTATAGAGGAGATACTCATAGTAAAATATATCTAGTAAATAATAGAAAAGAAGATATAGGAATAGAACATATCAATGAAAGAATAGAAGAAGAGATATAGGAATAGAAGAAAGGTATAGGAGATATAGGAGAGCAATAGGACAGGGGATGGAAGGCACTCTAGTGCACTTGTACTTGCCCCTTACTGACCTCTTAGGAATCTGGATAGGTCATCCATCCATCCATCCATCCATCTATCACCTAGCTATCTACAGAAATCCCAATAAGGGAGAAAAACTATCTGGCAAGGCAGTTTAAAAAGCTGAGCTGTTGCCTTCACAGTAGGCAAAGGGGTGGGGGTGGAGGGTGGGGAAGGCAAAATAAACCAATCTGCAGAGCTAGCCTGGGGAAAATGAAACGAGGGGATGGCAATGGCTTTGATGTGCTTTCTTAGGACAAGGAGGAGAGGGGAATCCAAAATAGATGTTTTTGCACTGTGTTCTTCATCAAATTTAACAGATTCACTAGAAACTGCAGTCATACTTGCATTTTTATGACAGCTGGAGAATTCCGGACTACCTTGTCTACTCTTCTCCTTTGTGACCTATCCATTTTTCAGCCTCCAATATACTGTACGTCCTCTGTTAATTTCAGAATTCGGTTAAACCAGTGTTTCCAATCTCCCTCTAAAATCCCTCCAAACCCCTGTAACTGTCCTTGTTTCACTTCCTTCAGTTCTAGTCAGTTCTTTTTTGGCTGGAAAGGGAGGCTACATCAAAAACCAGGGTTTCTATCCTGCACAATAGCGGCAACTGGCCTTAAAAAAAGAATAAGCAATTGGTGACTTGGAAATAGTAGGCAGCCTTCTCAGTGTAACAGAGTCACACATACATCGAATACGCACCAAGTGAGCAGGGCAACAGCCTCTAGACCAGTAATGGCGAACCTATAGCACGGGGGGGGGGGCACAGGCGGTACCCGGAGCCATATCTGCCGGCATGCGAGCCGTTGCCCTAGCTCAGCTCCAATGCATGTGTGTTGAAAAACCAGCTGATTTTTGGCTCACACAAATCTTCAGCATAAATTCTTGATAATCTTATGTTTTACGCACTGTTATTTAACCTATCCTTGTACTATGTCTTATTGCCTTATCTAGCCTAAAAATTGTCGGTCAAATATAGCATGTTAATACTTATGATGTTAATCACATTGATATTTAATTCGCACTTTACTCTATTGTACAGTTCTAAGAATTCACATTTATATCATCTCTATACTACTAATCTCAATTTGTTTTATTTTTCTTATTTTTCTTCCTGTTAGGTGCCAGGGTCCTCCACCGTGGATGAACATCATCATCATCCTATCCTGTAATAATTTATCACCATCTTGGGTCAAGCCAGAGACGCTGCACGTTGACTAACTGATCTCTAGAGGCTGTGAGGACCTGGACAAGGCAAAACAAGCTCAAGTTTAATCTCACAAAGAGAATTACTATGTATGCATCAATAGCCTTTCCGGAAGGAGTTTGAAAGAGGTTACTTGGGCAACAGTACCAGGCTGTTTTGAGAGGCCATTCTGGGTCAGTGCACCACTTACAACCTTCTGTGTAACCAGATGTCCTAATGACCACCATTAGCCATCATTCAGACAGATTAATGGAATACAGCCCCATGGTTCTGCATTTAGAGAGACCAGGGAAGCTGCTGTTTGTGTACAATGATAATCCTAGCAGGACAATCCATAATCTGGAATAAGAATTTTGAAGTCACCTCAGTGATTGCTGGTAGGCTTCCATTTCGAAGTGCCGGTTATTTATTTATTTTATTTATTTATTTTATTTATTTATTGGATTTGTATGCCGCCCCTCTCCGGTTATGGTACAACCCCAGGATATATCATGGAAAGCCTTGTCAGAATAGTAGCCACCTGGCTCAGTTATCTAGAGCAGTGTTTTTCAACCAGTGTGCCGCGGCACCCTAGTGTGCCGTGAGACATGGTCAGGTGTGCCGCGAAGCTCAGAGAGAGAAAGAAAGCAAGAGAGAGAGAAAGAGAGAGAGAGAGAGAAAGAAAGCAAAAGAGAGAAACAGCGAGCGAGAGAGAAAGAGAACAAGAGAGAGAGAAAGCAAGAGAAAGAGAACAAGAGAAAGAAAGCAAGAGAGAGAGAGAAAGAGAGGGAGGGAAGGAGAGAGAGAGAAAGACATAGAGAGAGGGAGAGAAAAAGAGCAAAAAAGAGGAAGGAAGGAAGAGAAAGAAAGATGGATGGAGAGAGAAAAAGAAAGAGGAAGGAAGGGAGAGAAAGAGGGAGAGAGAAATATAGAGCAAAAGGGAGGAAGAGAGAGAGAGAAATTTTTTTGTCCAAACTTTTTTTTAGGCGCCCCCCCCCTCCTCTACTCAATGTGCCCCAGGATTTAATAAATGTAAAAAAAGGTGCCGCGGCTCAAAAAAGGTTGAAAATCACTGATCTAGAGCAGGTGTCTTCAACCTTGGCTGCTTTAAGACTTATGGACTCCAACTCCCAGAATTCCTCAGTCAGCTTTGCTTTCTGAGGAACTCTGGGGTTTGAAGTCTGCCGGGCTTAAAGTGGCCAAGGTTGGAGACCCCTGATCTAGAGAGGGGCCTGAAGATCACCTCTCCCGGAGGTATATGATGAGGAGGGCAGTTAGAAAGCTTTCCAACAATATCCCACCTTTGGAATATACCCACAGAGATACCGATGACTCCAACCACCCTTGCATTTGATAAGCAAGAGAAATCTCTACTATTCCAATAAATGTTTGGCCCTGAAATAGTTACATGCTTTTTAATAAATGTGCTCTAACCTAAGGGTTCCAAACCCCGGGTCCGTGTGGCACCAGACCACGGCATGCCAGAAGCCCCATCTGTGGGATGCAGGCTGCATGCGAAACCACAACCCCTCCAGTCTGCGGGACCACCTCTCTCCACAGAACCAGTCACCAGTGCCCCAAAGGTTGGGGGTGGGGGGAGACACTACTTTAACCCAACCTAGAAATAAAGAGAAATTTCCTGATAGAACAATTAGAGGAACAGCTCCATTTCTGGAGGTTTTTAAGAAGACACTGGGCAGCCATTTGTCTGGAATGACATAGGGCAATGATGGAGAACCTATGGCACGGGTGCCACAGGTGGCACACGGAGCCATATATGCTGGCACACAAGCCGTTGCCCTAGCTCAGCTCTAATGTGTGTGCTGGCCATTTGATTTTTGGCTTGCACAGAGGCTCTGGGAGCACGTTTTTGGCTTCCAGAGAGCCTACGGGAGGATGGAGGAGGGCGTTTTTACCCTCCGCCAGCTCCAGGGAAGCCTTTAGAGCCTGGGGAGGGTAAAACATGAGCCTACTGGGCCCACCAGAAGTTGAGAAACAGGCCATTTCCAGCCTCAGAGGGCCTCCGGGGAGCAGAGGAAGCTGTTTTCGCCCACCCAAGGCATTGAGTTATAGATGTGGGCACTCGCGCATGTGCAATAGCATGCGTGCATGCTCTTTCGGCACCCAAGGAAAAAAAGATTCTGCCATCACTGACATAGAGTCTCCTGCTTCAATGGGAAGATTATTATTATTATTATTATTATTATTATTATTATTATTAATTAGATTTGTATGCCGCCCCTGTCTGAAGACTCAGGGTGGCTCACAACAAATGGACTAGAAGACCTTCAAGGTCCCTTCCAATTCTGTTATTCTGTTGTTGTTTTTCAAAAAAATAATAATAATGCTTTTACTATTATTATTCTGTTTACTAGTCCGTGCTCATGATCCTTTTAGATTGGGGCAGGTATAGAAACATAGAATTCTGACAGCAGAAAAAGACCTTGTGGTCCATCTAGTCTGCCCTTAAACTATTTTCTGTATTTTATCTTAGGATGGATATATGTTTATCGCAGGCATGTTTAAATTCAGTCACTGTGGATTTATCTACCACGTCTGCTAGAAGTTTGTTCCAAGGATCTACTACTCTTTCAGTAAAATAATATTTTCTCATGTTGCCTTTGATCTTTCCCCCAACTAACTTCAGATTGTGCCCCCTTGTTCTTGTGTTCACTTTCCTATTAAAAACACTTCCCTCCTGGACCTTATTTAACCCTTTAACATATTTAAATGTTTCAATCATGTCCCCCTTTTCCTTCTGTCCTCCAGACTATACAGATTGAGTTCATGAGGTCTTTCCTGATAGGTTTTATGCTTCAGACCTTCCACCATTCTTGTAGCCCGTCTTTGGACCCGTTCAATTTTGTCAATATCTTTTTGTAGGCGAGGTCTCCAGAACTGAACACAGTATTCCAAATGTGGTATAAATGTCGAGGGAAGAAAATCCTGAACGAATAAGAGGAATCGCACACAATTTGCCCAATGCTCTTGATTTCCAGAGACAGCCCCCCCCCCCCCTTTTGACTGTGAGCGCCAGCCAGATCTGCTGCGGCTCATGATGCCAGCGCTTGGCAACACTTCCTGCCTCCGTTTCTCTCTCTCTCTCTGACCACTCTCCCCTATTGTTCTGCAAATTCAAAACAGGAAGAAAAGCTC
The DNA here is from genome assembly GCF_031021105.1 of Erythrolamprus reginae. NCBI lineage: Eukaryota > Metazoa > Chordata > Lepidosauria > Squamata > Dipsadidae > Erythrolamprus > Erythrolamprus reginae. The sequence continues at coordinate 79,568 of NW_027248821.1, forward strand.
AAGGGTTGTGTTATCCAGGGAAACAGAACAGTTGATCAAAGGACTTCATTGGAACAGAGGGGGGGAAGGAAAAAAAAAAGAGAGAGAAACTGAAGGCAAGCCTGCTGTTCCACCTACCCCAAAGAAAGAAAGCAGGCACAACACCCGGGATACAGGATTCTTCCTGATGGCTTGCTCTCTTTCTAGCGCAAGTTCTCCCACCTCCTCTAAACCCCTGCTTTGCTTCCCAGGATGTGGAAAATGCAGGATTGCGAATAGAATAGAATAGAACAGAACAGAAGAGAACAGAAGAGAATAGAGAATATTATTTTACTGAAAGAGTAGTAGATGCTTGGAACAAACTTCCAGCAGACGTGGTTGGTAAATCCACAGTAACTGAATTTAAAAGTGGATATATGGGATAAACATATATCCATTGTAAGATAAAATACAGGAAATAGTATAAGGGCAGACTAGATGGACCATGAGGTCTTTTTCTGCCTTCTATGTTTCTATGTTTCTAATAGAATAGAGAATAGAATAGAATAGAGAATAGAATAGAATAGAGAATAGAATAGAGAATAGAATGGAGAATAGAGAACAGAGAATAGAATAGAATAGAATAGAGAATAGAATAGAATAGATTGGAGAATAGAGAATAGAATAGAATAGAATAGAACAGAACTGAACTGTTTATTGGCCAAGTGTGATTGGACACACAAGGGATTTGTCTTTGGTGCCTATGCTCTCAGTGTACATAAAAAGACAAGATATACTGGTCAAGAATCACAAGGCACAACACCCAGTGACAGTCATATGGTACAATAAGTAATCAAATCATACTAGGAAACAATATCAATATAAACTGCAAGATAAATAGGAATTGGAGGACAAACTGGGCCATGTTTTGAATGTATGTGACTCAGCAGGCAAAATATTCTGCTACATGGACTGGCTGAATGAACGGGAGGGAATGAGATAAGAGAGTTTGTAGACAGTTATTCAGCTGTTTGGAAACCAAGAATGAATGGGAATGGCGACTGGTTAGTGAGCATCTGTATTTTAAAAAAGAGAGTTGCCATAATGTGATTTATGCATTAATCATACGCAAAAAAGACAACCATTAGTTATTAGAAAAGAAATATGTCCTAATACTGAGAATAACCATTGAAAGATGGCAGAAAAAGAAGAGGTTGTGAGTGAGCGGGCCAATCATTTGCTGGCAGTGAATTTGGAAAAAATAAAAGGAAAAAATAAAACGGAACTAAAAATAGAACAACTGCGGGAAGAGAAAGCATGGAAGAGGATTAAAAGGATGGACCATTGTGCCAAAAGAATGACTGGGAAGTGGATTTAAGGAAAGGGGATGTGGGAATTATGCGGAAGAGTAAAAAAAAAAGTATACTGCAGAGAACCAAAAGAAGTGTTGTGAGGTTACTTTGGAAAAAGGTGCTTAATGGAGCAATGAAACAAAGAGAGCTGAGAAGCAGTAAGAAAGCTTTTCATGGCTGCTGCAAAAAGTTAGGAGAGGGAAAGGCAGTTGCATAAAATATAGTCAAAGAGAAGCAAGGAAGGTTGAAAAAAAGCAGAATAATTTGGAGGAACTAAGATACTGCTTTAAAAATGGGTAAAGAGGGTTTAAGCAGGAGCCTTCACAATCGAACGGGGTTAAAAATAAAAGTGATAAAATGGGATTAAAAATAAAAGTGATAAAATTATTCAGAGTGAAACTGAAATAGGAGAAGGCTGGGAGGACTATTTTCGTGATCCCGTACAGCAAATGTAGTGATAGGGCTGGAATTGAAACAAATGCTCTAAAGGTTAATACCAAAGTTATTTTAAAAATCACGAAAAGTCAGAGATGCTGTGAGAATGTTAATATAGTAACAGCGGCTGAGGTTAGAAAGTATAAGTAGAGAAATGTGAGAGTGGATTAATTTGACTAAGAATTTGGCATTTGATATTGTATTGTATTTTAATTTGAGGTATGTAAATTGGAATCTCTGTAAGGTGTGAAAAACAATAAAAAATGTATACACCCCCCCCCCCCAAAAAAAGAAATGTCAAAATATAGACCCAGTGATGGTGAACCTTTTTTGGCAACGTCCCCACTGCACTGCCGCTCCCACACATAACCCCCATACTGCCCCCCCCATATGCGCACAGGCCTCATTGAAGCCTCTGGACTTCTGGTAGGCCCGTTGGGCCGTTTTGGACCGTTTTTCACCATCCCCAAGGTTCTGGAGGCTTTCGTGCAACTTGGGGAAAAGATCAAAAGCAACGTGAGAAAATATTATTTTACTGAAAGAGTAGTAGATGCTTGGAACAAACTTCCAGCAGACGTGGTTGGTAAATATCTGACAGGAACTGAACGTAAACATGCCTGGGATAAACATCTATCCATCCTAAGATAAAATACAGGAAATAGTATAAGGGCTGACTAGATGGACCATTAAGATTTCTGCCGTCAATCTTCTGTGTTTCTGTGTTTCTATGATACAGACTGTAGTAGAGAGTTTTTGATTCCAGTGGGATAGATATGTGTAAAATAAATGAATACAAATATGGAGTGGCTTGTTTAATGTGCCTGTAAAGACTGCTGATTTTAAGAATATCTTTATGGTTCTGATAAAGAAGGGTTGCCCAAGTACAGGTAGTCCTTGACTTACAATAGTTCGCTGAGTGACCGTTTGAAGTTACAACAGCAGTGAAAGTAGTGACTTGTGACTATTTTTCACCCTTATGGCCATTGCAGCATCCCCAGAATCATACGGGGGATGCCTGACCACTGTTTTTTCCCGCTTTCAACATTTGCCACACCTTGGAGTCACATGATCCCCTTTTGTGATCTTTTGACAAGCAAAACCAATGGGGAAACCAGATTCACTTAACAAACCGTGCTACCAATTTAACAACTAGTGTGATTTGCTTAAGAAATGCAGTAAGAAAAGTTGCAAAATGAGGCAAAACTCACAAAAGAAATTTCTCACTTAACAATATAGATTTTGGCCTCAATTGTGGTCATAGGTTTAGACTACCAGTACTAGATACTGATCTCCAAGAGTAAATGTAGATGTCCAAGGACATTGTTTTTTTATTACCATTCTTGATACTGTTATAGTAGCATTAAATTAGTGGTGGTGGGGAAATTGATGAACAATCTGAAAGATCATGGAGTTCATGAGCTGAAGAATGTGAAGACCCCCAAGTCTTTTTCTTCCTCACTATGGCAGGAGTTGTGGGGTGTTCCTGGGAGGGAGGGGGGATGAAAAAAGACCAGTAGGATACCCCGAGAGGATACAGGCAGTCCCTGACTTAGGACCACAACTGGGACCAGCATTTCTGTTGCTAAGAGCCGGGGTGCAGGTAGAGTGCAGTACTGCAGGCCACTGAAGCTGACTGTAGATCTATAGGTCAGCGATTCAAATCTCATCACCGGCTCAAGGTTAACTCAGCCTTCCATCCTTCCGAGGTGGGTAAAATGAGGTCCACGTATTGTGGGGGCAATATGCTGGCTCTGTTAAAAAGTGCTATTGCTAACATGTTGTAAGCCGCCCTGAGTCTAAGGAGAAGGGCAGCATAAAAATCAAATCAAATCAATCAATAGGCGTGGCAGCTGTTAGTGAGTCGTGCCTGATTTTACACTTCCTTTTTTTTTCTTCCCACGGCTGTTGAGCAAATTTCTGCAGTTGTCAAGGGAAACTAGTTTTCCCCATTGACTCTGCTTGTCAGAAGCTGGCAGAGAAAGTCACCAATACTGATCACCTGACTCTGGGGTGTTGCAGCTATCATAAAACATCTGACAGGTGTTGCCAAGCACCCAAATTTTGATCGGGTGACCATGGGGAGCTGCAACCATTGTTAAGTCTTAAGGACTGGTTGTGGACCATGTCCAGTCAATGAAGCAGTGGAAGTGATGTGCCGGTGCCTGGAGGCTGTTAGGGTCTGGATGGGTGTCAACAGACTCAAACTCAGCCCAGATAAGACGGAGTGGCTGTGGGTTTTGCCTCCCAAGGACAACTCCATCTGTCCTTCCATTACCCTGGGGGTGGGGGAAGTATTGACCCCCTCAGAGAGGGTCCGCAACTTGGGCGTCCTCCTCGATCCACAGCTCACATTAGAGAACCATATTTCAGCTGTGGCGAGGGGGGCGTTTGCCCAGGTTCGCCTGGTGCACCAGTTGCGGCCCTATCTGGACCGGGAGTCACTGCTCACAGTCACTCATGCCCTCATCACCTCGAGGCTCGACTACTGCAACGCTCTCTACATGGGGCTACCTTTGAAGAATGTTCGGAAACTTCAGATTGTGCAGAATGCAGCTGCGAGAGCAATCATGGGCTTCTCTAAGTATGCCCATGTTATTCCAACACTCTGCAGTCTGCACTGGTTGCTGATCAGTTTCCGGTCACAATTCAAAGTGTTGGTTATGACCTATAAAGCCCTACATGACATTGGACCAGAATATCTCTGGGACCGCCTTCTGCCGCACGAATCCCAGCGACCGGTTAGGTTCCACAGAGTTGGCCTTCTCCGGGTCCCGTCGACTAAACAATGTCGTCTGGCGGGACCCAGGGGAAGAGCCTTCTCTGTGGTGGCTCTGACCCTCTGGAACCAGCTCCCCGCAGAGATTAGGATTGTCCCCACCCTCTTTGCCTTTCGGAAACTCCTTAAAACCCACCTCTGCCGTCAGGCATGGGGGAATTGAAACATCTCCCCCTTGCCCATGTAGTTTCTGTGTATGATTTGACTGTGTGCTTGTTTTTTATATATTGGGGTTTCTTTTGGATTTTTTAACCTAAAACTGTAATTTAGATTGCTAAATATTAGATTTGTTACTATGTATTTTTTACCATTGTTGTGAGCCACCCCGAATCTGCGGAGAGGGGCAGCATATAAATCCAATAAATCTAGAATCTAATCTTTGTCAGGGCCGCCATAACTTCAAACAGCCACTAAATGAATGGTTGTAAACTGAGGGCTACCTGCATAGTTCCTGTAAGTCACCCAAAGCAGGCTTCAGTGGGGCCTGTGTGTATGCGCAGGGAGGGGGGGGGGTTGTGTGCTTGCATAGAGGGCAATGGGGGGGAGGGTGCCGTTAGTTTGCTGGGGAAAGTATATGGCAAAATACGGATTGACTAGCAATAATTCACACAAAAAATGGCAAACACAATGTAGTTTAATGCAAACCGGATTTTGACTTGTCAAAGAGTCACCAAGAAACTGATGAACACAAGAAAGTTTGCTGTACATTTTTAGATTTGGAGAAAGCTTTTAAGACAGCGAACAAGGGTTGAATCGCGGAATGCTTTATGTGGGAAACGAACAGAAAAGTGGTTACTGCACATGTTTAAAGGGTGGTAAAGGATGACAGTAAATGCCATGTGTAACGAATGACACAATATACCAAGCAGAGCATAAAACAAAGATGCTCCACGTTGCCTTGATTGATTAATGTGTTTATAAGTAATGCTTATGCTAATGTTAAAGGTGTGTCAGTTGGAGACATGACGGCACATGTAACTTTGCGCTTGGATAATGGTATACTGTATTTTAGCTAAAAACTGCAAGGTTAAAATTTTGGTTCTGAAAGGTAATACATCACACAATCAAGGCTTTTGTGTTTGACAGGCACAATGGAGCCGGTGACTGCACTATACGTAAGTGGCGAAAAACGAAAGCAAATAATTGAATGTGTGCACCTTTGGAGAATATTTATCAAACGTGGGAAAACAGATAGAGAAACTGTCAAGATATGGCAATGCGGATAGGAAGGTTTGGCGTGAGGCATGCTTGTTGAGGAAAGCAAAAAGAGCTGGAGTTCTCCTCTAACAACAGTTCATTTAGTGACCATTCAAAGTTACGACAATACTGAAAAAAAGTCAGCTGTGATCATTTTTCACAAGACCGTCACAGCATCCCCATGGTCACATGCTCAAAATTCAGCTGCATATTTGTATTTGTATATTTGTATTTGTTAGATTTGTATGCCGCCCCTCTCCGAAGACTCGGGGCGGCTAACAACAATATAAAAAGACAATGCAAACAAATCTAATATTAAAACAATCTAAAAAACCCCAATTTAAAGAACCACTCATACACACAGACATACCATGCATAAATTGTATAGGCCTAGGGGGAAAGAGTATCTCAGTTCCCCCATGCCTGACGACAGAGGTGAGTTTTAAGGAGCTTGCGAAAGGCAAGGAGGGTGGGGGCAACTCTGATATCTGGGGGGAGCTGGTCCAGAGGGTCGGGGCCGCCACAGAGAAGGCTCTTCTTCTGGGTCCCGCCAAACGACATTGCTTAGTCGACAGGACCCGGAGAAGGCCCACTCTGTGGGACATTTATGATGGTTAGAGCCCCGGGGTTGTGTGATTCCCCTTTTGCAACCTTCTGAGAAGCTAAGTCAGTGGGGAAATTAGATTCAGTTAACAACCATGCCACTAACTTAACAACTGCAGAGATTCACTTAACAACTGTGGCAAGAAAGGTCGTAAAATGAGCAAAACTCAAATTAGCAACATAAATTCTGGGCTCAATTGTACTCATAAGTCGAGGACTATCTGTACTATATAAACAGACAATTGACAATTCAATTTGATTTAAGTCTGGGGTATGACTAACTGACAGTCTAAGTAATAGATTAAATTGGGGGTGTTTGCTTGGCCAGCTCTCGGATTCTGGGTACCTACAAACAGCAGAATAATCACTTTATTTTTACCCAAGTGGATATCCTGTTTAATCCCCTTTCACACCTCTATCTCCTACACACTTCTGACTTGCTCACTGCGAATACTGTGGTCAGCTTCGCACGCTATGCTGTGGGACGATGCACGTCTTATGTGATAGAAATACAGGAAATCGGAAGGGAGATGATCAAAATAAAACAATTCAGGGAAACCCTATTTCTGTATAGATAGGCCACCACTTTTGGCTAAACTACACCACAGATATTTTTCTACCATTGACATTAATCCATTAACATGAACAGCCTGTTTTTACAAGTAGCATCTTGCTGTAAAAATTTGTAAGGGTTTTTAGCAATAGCATTTAAACTTATATATATACTGCTTCATAGCACTTTCATAGCCCCCTCCAAGCAGTTTACACAATCAGTAGATTACCCCCAATAATCTGGGTCCTCGTTTTACCCACCTCGGAAGGATGGAAGGCTGAGTCAGCCTTGAGCTGGTGGTGAGATTTGAACTGCTGAACCACAGCCAGCAGTTAGCTGAAGTAGCCTGCAGTGCTGCACTCTAACCACTGCACCACCCTGGCTCTTTTTATGCTGTATCTTTTTATTCAGCAACAACTGGACAGCAAGAAAGCAAACTACATTCTTTCTGGTTCTGTAGCTAAAAGTTAGCAGGATAATAAAAGTAAGAGGTCATCTATTATCAAGCTAATGGTATTCTTAGGACACAAGGCTGGCTGAAATTAGGGGCCATTAACATGCAGGTAGTTTCAATTTACAACCATTTGTTTATGCTGCCAGTTATGCTAATACTGAAAAATTCGGGTCCTTGCACTTATGACCATCACACTAACACCCCACAACTATGGGATTGCAATCTGAGTGTTGGCAATTGGCTTGCATTTATTTTAAAACTGGTTGCCATGTCCTAGAGTCATGTGATCGCCACTTGAGATCATTTATGTCAGTTTCTGGCAAAACCCGCCGAATTGGAATTATTATTATTATTATTATTATTATTATTAATTATTATTATTATTATTATTATTATTTATTAGATTTGTATGCCGCCCCTCTCCGAAGACTCGGGGCTGCTCACAACAGTAATAAAAACAATATAATAGTGGAACAAATCTAAGTTTAAAAAACATATAAAACCCTATCATTATTTAAAAAACCAAACAGCACATTCATACCAAACATAAAACAAAGTATAAAAAAGCCTGGGGGAAAGGTGTCTCAACTCCCCCATGCCTGGCGGTATAAGTGAGTCTTGAGTAGTTTACGAAAGGCAAGGAGGGAGGGGGAAGTTCTAATCTCCAGGGGGAGTTGGTTCCAGAGGGCTGGGGCCGCCACAGAGAAGATTCTTCCCCTGGGGCCCACCAAACAACATTGTTTAGTCGACGGGACCCGGAGAAGGCCAACTCTGTGGGACCTTATCGGTCGCTGGGATTCGTGCGGTAGCAGGCGGTTCCGGAGGTTTGTACTTACAATTGGAGCATTCGCTTAATAACCACAGTGTTCACTTAACAACCATTGTAAAAATGGTCATATTTGACTTAGAAATGCAATAACTTACGGCAATTTATGTAACCTTACGTCAAGGACTATCTGTAGAACCCTAATCGATACGCTGCCTTGCTGGACTGCTTTTCCATTCTAGGGAATTTACCCAATGTCCAAACCAGATCTTTTAAAATTCTATTCTTATCAAAATTGCCAGTTCTCAATTTTAAAATTAAAGGGGCAACATGAACTTTCTGGAATGTAGAGATTTTCATGGCTGGGAGGAATAATCAATGATAGCGTTTATAGCATCCTAGAAATTTCTGGTTCCGCTAACAACCAGTCACCCCTGAAAGAACAGGACAAAGTAGCTGTTTTTTCTGAGTAATCAATTTTGTTAAAAGCTTCAAACTTTCATGAGCATTGGAGATATGTAAGTCAGCGCAAAGATTGCAGCTCACAAAAGTTTTCATAAAACTGTTTAGGTACTATCAGACTGTTGGTTTTTTGCTACTCAACTCTCTTCCCACAATCCCTCAAGGAACAGGAATATAGGAAGCAGCTTTATTTTTTTAAATTGATTATAAAAACATTTTGCCAACCATCTCATGTCAAACAGGACTCTACATGGAGATCGAGTCATATTTAGTGGCGGCTTCCTGGTTCCAAATCTTCCTGTTGAAGAATAGATTTCACCCTCTAAGGTTAATTATAGTAATAGCACTTAAGATTTTTATGCCGTTCCTTAGTGATTTGCAGCATTCTATAAGTGGTTTTATGGAGTCCATATCTTGCCCCCAACAATCTGGGTCCTCATTTGAGTGATCTGGGAAGGATGGAAGGCTGAGTCTACTCCAGCCCCGATACCAGAATGTGGGCAGGGAGGATTACGTTTTCAAGTCTGCAGTCGTTTTCCTTCTCAAGCCCCTGATCATTGCTAAAGTAGATTATACTGGTTAATTTTTTTCTGAAATGGCAATCAACCAACCTCCCCTGCTTTTCCCTCCCATCCATTGTGGAAATTCTTCCTATTTGTTCACTGAAGATGCCTGAAAAATGGAGTCGATTTAGTAATCGAGTTGTCGAAGTGTGGAACTCATTACCGAACTCAGTAGTGTCAACCCCTAAGCCCCAACATTTCTCCCTTAGACTATCCACGATTGACCTCTCCAGGTTCCTAAGAGGTCAGTAAGGGGCGTACATAAGTGCACTAGCCTGCTTTTCGTCCCCTGTCCAATTGTCTCTCCTTATCTCATATATCATATATCTTTTCTTCCTTTCATATAGCTTCTCCTCTACTTTTATATCTTTTCTTTATATATAATACTTCATGTCTATCCTCTTCAATATGTATTGTGTATTGGACAAAATAAATAAATAAAATAATAAAGAAGGCCTAATGTGAAAGAAGAAAAAAATCCTTTTGGAAAGGAGAAAGGGAAAGGAGCAACTATTAATTAAAATACCTTGCTTGAGGGCTGGCAGGTTGCTGAACAGCTGTACTGGAATGCAAGGTGGGAGGGGTAGGAAGGTGGGAGGGAGGAAAGGTTGAGAGGGTGTGCAAAAGCTGGTGGTGCCAATGAAGGAGAATATTTCTGGCTAGGAATATTTGTAACTATGCAGTCCTTGGTAGTCTCTGAACTTGGTGGTTTTCTTGCAGACTATTCATTACCAAACTATTGTATTTTTTGGAGTATAAGACACACCTTAGTTTGGGGGGGGGGAAGAAAATAGTGGGGGGAAATCTACCTATCAGGTTATTCATCTGGTTAGCCTGGCCAGCTTCAGTGCATTATTTTATGCTCCTCTTCTTCAGAGGAAGTAGTAATGAAAACAAGCCAGCAAAGACTTAGGGCTGGGAAAAACCTTCTTCTGAGTAACAATGAAAAACTCCTGCAAGCCGGGAAGATCATAGCACCTCCTTAGGACTGGGGGTGAAAGCTAGAATAGAATAGAATTTTATTGGCCAAGTGTGATTGGACACACAAGGAATTTGTCTTGGTGCAGGTGCTTTCAGCGTACATAAGAGAAAAAGATACACTTGTCAAGAATCATGTGGTACAACACTTAATGATTGTCATAGGAGTCAAATAAGCAATGAAGAAACAATACCTGTATTAGTAAAACTCTTAGGATACAAGGAACAAGTTACAGTCATACAGTCCTAAGAAGGAGGAAAAGGGTGATAGGAATGATGAGAAAAATTGGGTAGAATAGAAGTGCAGATTTAGTAAAGAGTCTGACAGTGTTGAGGGAATTATTTGTTTAGCAGAGTGATGGCGTTCGGGGAAAAACTGTTCCTGTGTCCAGTTATCTGGGTGTGCAGTGCTCTGTAGCGACGTTTTGAGGATAGGAGTGGAAACAATTTACGTCCAAGATGCAAGGGGTCAGGAAATATTTCCCCCGCCCTCTTTTTGACTCATGCAGTCTACAGGTCCTCAAAGCAAGGCAGGTTGGCAGCAATTGTTTTTTCTGCAGTTCTACATTCGGATTATAAGACCCACCCAAATTTCCAGCCTCTTTTAGAGGGAAAAAGGTGGGTCTTATGCTCCAAAAAATATGGTAAGTAACATCATCAGTGTTAGCAAGGAGTAAGGGTTGCCCTCAAATTTATATTTTAATGGCCTTGCCCTGTCAGTTTGGTGGGAATGGTCTTGGTGGTTCTTTGACTAGGCCAGGGGTAGGCAAATTTCGCTCTTCTATGACTTGTGGACTTCAACTCCCAGAATTCCTGAGCCAATCATGCTAGCTCAGGAATTCTGGGAGTTGAAGTCCACACGTCATAGAAGAGCCAACTTTGCCTACCCCTGGACTAGGGTATTAGATGATGGTATCAGCAAGATGGAATATGGAAAAAGAGCCCGAAAGTTCAAACTCTGCATGCATTTTGAGGGTGGGGTGGGGTGGACCAGTGAGCTCTTCCTCATCTTCTTGTTAATTCAGAAGGAAACCTCTTTTCAAACAGCCATAAGGTCTGTTGTTACAGGTAGCCCACAACTTACAACAGCCTGTCCATTACAGTCGTAAGTCATGAAGACCATAAAGCGGGTCACCCATATTAAGTGAATAACTGTGGTCATTTTTCATTATGCTAAACACCAGAAGTAAATGCCGGTTTTCAGCAAAAACGCTGTAAATCGCAGTCCTGTGACCGCAGGACACTGCAAACAGCTGGAAATGTAGGCCAGTTGCTGAGCACCCAAAATTCGGTCATATGGCTTTGGGGGGGCTGGGTGAAGAGGCAAAATTTCAGAAGCAGACCATAAGCAGCTTTTTTAGAGGGGGACTCCATTGTAACCTTTTTATAAAACATTTTAATTGATTTTTTACAATATAAACACACACACAACATAAAACAAGTGCTTTGTGAATTGTGCCCGCCACCAGACAAACATTCATACAACATACAACTCCATTGTAACTTTGAAGTCGTTAAGCGACCCATTTTAAATTGATGGCTACCTTGCAACACAGCTTGTACACTGAACATATTACATAATGGGAGAATCCCCCCCCCCTCATAGGTTTTCTTCTTCATCCTGCAATGTAAATTAAACACGGGGAAACCCAAGTTCATGTTCCTACTAGATGTAGAGCCAATCAACAAGATCCATCTTCAAGTTACAAAGAGGGATCATTGAGAGGATAAAGTGGACCAGGAAGAACCAAACAATGGCCTCCTCAGGAAAAGGCAATATAATTTGCATTCATTGACAAAGTGCCAAATTAGTGGAACAGAGGAATACTGTTGATATAATTTAATTGGACTTTAGTAAGGCATTTGATAAAGTAGACCATAATCAACTACTAGAAAAAGTATAAAAATGTTGGTTAGACAACATCATCACCAGATGGATTGTAACCAGAATAGCTCCGAGACCACCTTCTGCCGCACAAATCCCAGCAACTGATTAAGTCCCACAGAGTGGGCCTTCTCCGGGTCCCGTCAACTAAACAATGTCGGTTGGCGGGCCCCAGGGGAAGAGCCTTCTCTGTGGCGGCCCCGACTCTCTGGAACCAACTCCCCCCAGAGATTAGAACTGCCCCTACTCGCCCTGCCTTTCGTAAACTCCTTAAAACCCACCTTTGTCGTCAGGCATGGGGGAACTGAGACATCTCCCCCGGACATATACAATTTATGCATGGTATGTTTGTGTGTACGTTTACTTAGTAAATGGGTTTTTTAAATATTTTAAATTATAATTTAGATTTGTCATGAATTGTTGTATTCTGTTGTGAGCCGCCCCGAGTCTGCGGAGAGGGGCGGCATACAAATCTAAATAATAAATAAATAAACAAACAAACAAACAAACAAACTGTCTGACCAACTGCACTCAAAGCCCTTGAAACAGGCCATTTCTGGCCTCCGGGTGGGCCTCCTGGAGGGTGTGGAATTCCATTTTTGCCCTCCTTGGGCTCCTATAGTCTCAGAAGCCTGGGTAAGCGAAAAACAGATGTGCCATCATGTGCTGGCAGGAGGGGGGAGGCATGTGTGGAATTATGGCATGCGTGGAATTAACGTTTAGACGTGAGGACTTCAACTCTCAGAGTTCGGGTTCCACCCCTTTGCTGCTGAGGAATTCTGGGAGTTGAAGTCCACACGTCTAAAGGTTGCCAAGGCTGCAGACCCCTGCACTAGAAGACTTCCAAGGTCCCATCCAACTCTCTTATTCTGAGGTCCAATGAGGTCTCGGCCAGTGTTTCCTAAGGAAGTTCTTCTAGTCAAGAAACTGCCCTCTTTCCGGCCTCTTCTTTCCGACAGGTTCACGCAAGGAGCCCTTCTTCTGTTTACTGTCACCATGACGAAGCAGGATGTAAGAATTTGGACCTCTGCCAACTGCAGCCAGATGGCCAAATCAGCAAAGGGGGCGGGGAGAGAAAAAGGGAAAATAAACCTTCTCTCATGCAGGGATGGGTGTCTCTGACCCAGCCACCCTAGCTGACCTTGGTTGCTCTCACACATATCCAGCTCTAGGCTGGAGGAAAATGCCAGGCTCTTCCCTTTGGGAAACATATTTATATCTTGATTCAGCTCCATTAAGCATCCCCCAAAGCAGGCAAGCAAGCGAATCTGTTTAGCTTCGTAAGCTCTCAGACAACGCCTGGGGTTCTTGAAGCTTTATTGGGAATGACTTGGAAAATGTACGAGATTCTCAATCGATTTCCTCTCCGCTCAACTGACGGAAAGCAGAAACCCACTTCAAAAGGGGGGAGGGGGAGAATATCTTTTTATTTTTATTTTACAGATAACTGATTAGAAGAAGCTTCCTCTATGGGACAGATTGCTTGTTCAAAAACAGTGATTACTATCTGCAGCTTTTAAAAGCATTTTGGGCCTGGAAAGCCTCCTGCACCAAACTGGGGGTGTCGTGCAAGGCCCCCAAATGCAATGCAAGCACTCCCCCCATGCATGCAACCACATCCCCCGCATGTACAGCAGAAACCCAAAGACCAGCTGGCCGGCAGAAGGCAGGAGGCGTGCAAGCCATAGGTTCACCATCACAGCCCTAGACCCATGGTCTCCAAGCTTTCTGACTTTATGGATCGCGGGAGAGAGTGGAGCCGCATTTGCCTGCTGCTTCCATGGCCCGCAGCCTAGGGGTTTCTGGGGACTTCTGACCTCGATTCATCTTCAAAGTCAGCTAACTCAGTTTGAGAAATATGCCCCGAAGAAGGCAAGAGCAAGCATCTTTTCACAAAAGCCCCTTCTTGGAGAGGTTCATGAAATTATCAGAAGCCAATCTTTGCTTGAGGATCCTATTCAAGTAGTTTTTATTGTTTATACCAGGTGTGTCCAAGCCGGGGTCCATGGGCAGCTCTGGAAAGCTACTAATGTGGTCCCACATGGTTGTGTAAAATAAAGGAAGTCATTTATGTGCAATTAAACATCACATTTTAAATATAAGCAGCCCAAGACGCAATTAGGCAAAGGCAAGGCAAATGTTTGAATTAATTAAATGTATACTGAGAATTTACAGACCTTTCTAGAGCAGGGATGTCAAACTCAATGCCCAGGAGCTGGGTGTGGCTGTGGGATGCTTAGATCTGGCCCGTGGGGCTGCCCTGGAAACAGTGAAGGACTGGCCCAGGGTGCCTCTTCCAGCAAAAACTGAGCTCCCTTTTCGCTGGCAGAGGGTTGCAGGAGGCCGTTGCAGCTGAAAACGAAGCTCAGGAAACTGTTTTCACTGGGAGATCACTCAGGCCGCCAGAGGCGCCCCCAAACTCAAATACAACCCTGATGCTGCCCTCAATGAAATTGAGTTTGACATCCCTGTTCCAGGATGATTTTAAAAGTACAGTGATTTCTCAACCTTAACCATTTTAAGAGGTGTGGACTTCAACTTCCAGAATTCTGAGAATCAAAGTCTACACATTTTAAAGTTGCTAAGGTTGAAAAAAAAACCCCAACAACAATGGTATATATCTTTAAGAAATCAACTGTCTATCCAGGCTGGCGGAAATGAACAATAATCACACATTTCTAGTTTGGAAGTGCTTCTTGACTAGCAATATTGGAGGGGAGGGTGTTCTGTGCTAAAAGGAATGCACTAAATTGGTCAGCTGGACAATTATCAAGGGAACAGCTTTGCCTCCTGGAGCTGTGGGTGCTTCATAGCTGACGTTTTCAAGAAAAGATTGGCCAAATGATTTTGTCCAAGATATTATGAGGATGTCCTTGGCAGGGAGATGGACTAGAGGAGACTTCTAAGGTCCCTTCCAGCCCTTGGATTCTAAGATTTGAGGAGGTAACAAAATTCAGGAATGGGAAGGCTTGTCTTTCAAAAGGCTTTGTCCACCAGGGCATTTCTCAATGTCCAAAAAGCCTATTGCAGCTGGGAGACGCAGGTATATTTTTATGCAATTCAAACTTTGCCTACTGAAAGACATCAAACATGGAATGTGTACACAAACCACTACATTTCATAAGTGCTAGAAATAAGCACATTCTTTCCCACCACCCCACTGATCTGTGAGCTTGTTTTAACTCCAAGTCTGGCAAATCCCCACTTGACAGGTAGGGGAGAGGGGAGGAAAAAATGGAGGGTTATTATTATTATTAATTGCACTGAATTGCAAAAACTGTTCCAAAAAAACAAAAGTTGCCATGCTAGAAGAATTCCAAATTCAGAGACATGGAGGAAGTTACAGGTAGTCCTCGACTTACAACACCTCATTAGAAGACTGACGGCAGAAAAAGACCATCTAGTCTGCCCTTATACTATTTCCTGTATTTTATCTTACAATTGATATACCGGTATGTTTATCCCAGGCATGTTTAAATTCAGTTACTATGGATTTACCAACCACGTCTGCTGGAAGTTTGTTCCAAGGATCTACTACTCTTTCAGTGAAATAATATTTTCTCATGTTACTTTTGATCTTTCCCCCAACTAACTTCAGATTGTGCCCCCTTGTTCTTGTGTTCACTTTCCTATTAAAAACACTTCCCCCCTGAACCTTATTTAACCCTTTAACATATTTAAATGTTTTGATCATGTCCCACCTTTTCCTTCTGTCCTCCAGACTATACAGATTGAGTTCATTAAGTCTTTCCTGATACGTTTTATGCTTCAGACCTTCCACCATTCTTGTAGCCCGTCTTTGGACCCGTTCAATTTTGTCAATATCTTTTTGTAGGTGAGGTCTCCAGAACTGAACACAGTATTCCAAATGTGGTCTCACCAGCGCTCTATATAAGGGGATCACAATCTCCCTCTTCCTGCTTGTTATACCTCTAGCTATGCAGCCAAGCATCCTACTTGCTTTTCCTACTGCCCGACCACACTGCTCACCCGTTTTGAGACTGTCGGAAATCACTACCCCTAAATCCTTCTCTTCTGAAGTTTTTGCTAACACAGAACTGCCAATGCAATACTCAGATTGAGGATTCCTTTTCCCCAAGTGCATTATTTTACATTTGGAAACATTAAACTGCAGTTTCCATTGCTTTGACTATTTATCTAGTAAAGCTAAATCATTTACCATATTACAGACCCCTCCAGGAATATCAACCCTATTGCACACTTTAGAGTCATCATTGAGTGACCATTTAAAGTTACAACAGCACTGAAGAGACTTATGACTGTTTTTCACACTTACGACCATTGCAGCATCCCCATGATCACATGATCAAAATTCAGATGCTTGGTTGCAATGACCAAGGGTCATGTGATCCCCTTTTGCGACCTTCTGACAAGCAAAGTCAATGGGGAAGCCAGATTCACTTAATGACCATGTTACTAACTTAACCAACGCAATCATTCATTTAACAATTGAAGCAAGAAACATCATAAAATGGGAGCAAACTAACTCAACCAATGTTTCGCTTTGCAACAAAAATGCAGGGCTCAATTGTGGTCGTAATTCGAGGACTACATCTAATTCAGAGAACAGAGAAAACTGGAACGGCTGTTCAGTGAGGTGGGATGAGGCTGGGGTAAGATGGGAAACAACAGATGCGATGGTCTAAACTTAGCATATCAGCAAGACACTTAAATTGGGCTCTTCCCAATACTTCTTCCTCCTCCCCCTTCCTAGAAACGATGCCTTCCACTTTAGCATAAATAAATATCCTGAGCTGATCAACCACCCCATTAATTTGCTAAAATGATCGGCTTCAGGGGAGGCAAAATGTCCAATGCCAAATAATTTGCTGAGCAGAAACACAAAAATAGATCTGGTTTTTTTCCCCCTCTATACTTTTTTTTTAAAAAGTCAAAATTGTAACATACACACTTTATTTTTTTTGGCAAAACTTATGAAATTAAAGCCTGGACAGACGGTCTACAATTATTTAAGAAGAAGCCTGCACTCTGTGTATGTCATGTCATTGAAATGAATTAGAGCAGTGTTTCCCAACCTTGGCAACTTGAAGATATTTGGACTTCAAGTCCCAGAATTCCCCAGCCAGCGAATGCTGGCTGGGGAATTCTGGGAGTTGAAGTCCAGATATCTTCAAGTTGCCAAGGCTGGGAAACACTGAATTAGAGGACATTGTTTTGACAGTGAAATCGCTTGCTTCAAATGGTCTGTTTTGAACTAACTGGAAGAATTTCAAGACCTCAAAGAGTTTCAAGACCGCTACCACCTCCCAATCTTGGCCTGATGCGCGACATGACAACTAGCCACCACTAACATGCTATGGATAAGGACTGCTTCTGTCTTACCTGCCAGACACAAGAGAAAGCTAGAAAGCAAGAGACAGGAAGTTCCCAGAGCTGCTTTTCCCAAGAGGCAACTGGACTTTCTGGTTTTTCTTTGAAGAAGAAGCTTCTTGGATGAGATGCGAAGAAAAGTTTTCAAAGAAAAACACAAAAAGTCTACTTCATTGGTTCTCAACCTTTCCAATGCTGCGATCCCTTAATAAAGTTCCTCATGTTGTAGTGACCCCCAACCATACGTTTAGCTCCAATTCTGCCAACAAAGCTTTAAGCTGATTGGCAGGAAGGTCAGAGGGACATCCCCCCTGTAAATATCTGATTGGTCGGATTGTAAAAATATGTTCCAAGGCGCCAGAATAGAAGTTTTAGTTTCTAACACCATGGTAAATTTGTCTTAGGTGACCCCTGTGAAATGGTTGTTTGACCTCCAAAGGGATCCCGACCCCCAGGTTGAGAACCACTGGTCTAGTAAATTGCCTCTTCAAAAAGCACCTTTGGGATAACCATAAACCTGGATTAATCTCCACAAACATCAAGTTATAGATAGTGCTCAACTTACATTTGTTTTAGCGACTGTTTGGAGTTACAATATCACTGGGAAAAGTGACTTATACAACAGGTCCTCGCACATATAACCACAGAAGCTTCCTCGCCATTAGGGGATCAAACTTTGGCAAGCTGCATGTCCTCGGCTGACAACAGTTCATTTAGTAACTACAGTGGAACCCTGACTTACGAGTTTAATTGGTTCCGGAAGGAGGCTCGCACGTCGAACAGCTCATATGTCGAAACATTGTTTCCCATAGGAAACAATGTAAAAGTGATTAATGCGTGCAAGCCCGAGGGCTGAGGGGAAAAGACGTCGGCTGAAGCGGGGAAGTTCGCCAGGAGTCAGCAAAGAAGCCGCGCGTGTGTTTTAAAACATCGGAGCCGGCATGGGGAGGCTTTTAATCAGCCCCCGAGCCCCCAACCCGGACTCGGGGGCTGATTAAAAGCCTCCCCATGCCGGCTCCGATGTTTTAAAACACACGCACGGCTTTTCCGCTCGGAAGCAAAGCAAGCCAGCCCGGCTCTTCTCGGCTCGTATCTCGAATGTGAGCTCGTGAGTCGAGCAAAAATTTCTCTAATCTCGCAGCTCGTATCTCGAGTAGCTCGTAAGTAGAGCTGCTCGTATGTCGGGGTTCCACTGTATTTGAAATTACAACGGCACTGAAGAAAGTGGCCTATGACTGTTTTCACACTTTTGCTTTCCAACGCATCTGGGGAATTCTGGGATTTGAAGTTCACACCTCTTTAAGTTGACACGCTTGGAAACCTCTGATTTAGTGATGAAGATAGTGGAGTAGGACTAAGACAGGGGTGTCAAACTCAAGGCCCATGGGCTGGATCCGGCCTGTGGGGTGCTTAAATCTGACCTGGAGAGCTGCCCTGGAAACAGCGAAAGACCAGCCTGCGGGTGGCCCTCCCAAGCTCCATTTTCACTGACGGAGGGTTATAGGAAGCAGTCGCAGCCCGAAACGGAGCTCGGGAGCCCCTTTTTACTGGTAGCACTCGGCCCACCACAGGCACCTAATGTGAGTGATGCTGAGCTGGCCATGCCCCCCCATGGCCCACCCCAATGTCAAACACAACTCTGATGCAACCTTCAATTAAATCGAAATTGACACATCCGGACTAAGGATATCCAAGACGAAGTATTCTCAATCATTCAGACTTACTGGATGATTGAACCAGTCATTTTCTCTCACAACCGAGGGTTCCTGATATTGTTATTGTTGTGATGGAAATTGAAGAGAAAGTGTTTTGAGTACTTTTAACTCCAGGTGTGTGGGGGGGGAGATACAGCAGGTAAATAGATAAAATCATCAAGGGTCAAGCTCAACCCCAAAGCCCAGTTTACTTTCCATGTGTATTTTTAAAATAAACTAGTTGGTGGAAATCCTGCTGGAGATTATAAGGACTTAAAGAAACCAATAATTCTCTTAAGCCTATTAAATCCTAAATGGCCTTGGTTCATCATACCCTAGAGATCAACATCTGGCTACTGTGGCTTTCAAGGGCCTCAGGGCATTCCATTATAGGTTATTAGAAGAGCTGTAGTGGAGCAATGATTAGAATGTAGTATTGCAGGCAAACTCTGCCCACTGCCAGGAGTTTGATTCTGACCGGCTCAAGGTTGACTCAACCTTCCATCCTTCCAAGGTCAGTAAAATGAGAACCCAGATTGCTGGGGTCAACGAGCTGATTCTGCAAACTGCTTTGAGACTGCTGCAAAGCACTATGAAGCAGTATATAAATTTAAGTGCCATTTCTATTAGTCAGTGACTTTTCAGGATGGCTTATAACCCACTGAATCATACTAAGACAGCAAAGGAACTGAGAACAGGTTTTCCGAAAATTCCTTCCCTTTCTTACTGCAGTAGACCCAGTAATAACATTTGTTCAAAATGTTCCAAAAGCCACATTTCAGGGCTCAATGTTAAAGTGACAAAGAATGAAGAAGGAGAAAAAAACAGCAGCAGTATTTTGATTTGACCACTATCTGTTGTCTAGGTCAGTGTTTCCCAACCTTGGCAACTTGAAGATATCTGGAAGTCTGGATGGGTAGTCAACAGACTCAAACTCAACCCAGATAAGATGGAGTGGCTGTGGGTTCTGCCCCGCAAGGACAATTCCATCTGTCCATCCATAACTATTGGGGGGGGGGGGGAGAGAATTATTGACCGCCTCAGAGAGGGTCCGCAACTTGGGCGTCCTCCTCGATTCACAGCTCACATTAGAGAAACATCTTTCAGCTGTGGCGAGGGGGGCGTTTGCCCAGGTTCGCCTGGTGCGCCAGTTGCGGCCCTATTTGGACCGGGACTCACTGCTCACAGTCACTCACGCCCTCATCACCTCGAGGTTCGACTACTGCAATGCTCTGTACATGGGGCTATCTTTGAAAAGTGTTTGGAAACTTCAGATCGTGCAGAATGCAGCTGCGAGAGCAATCATGGGCTTCCCAAGGTATGCCCATGTTACACCAACACTCCGCAGTCTGCACTGGTTGCCGATCAATTTCCAGTCACAATTCAAAGTGTTGGTTATGACCTATAAAGCCCTTCATGGCACCGGACCAGAATATCTCCGGGACCGCCTTCTGCCGCACAAATCCCAGCGACTGGTTAGGTCCCACAGAGTTGGCCTTCTCCGGGTCCTGTCAACGAAGCAATGTCGTTTGGCGGGACCCAGGAGAAGTGCCTTCTCTGTGGCGGCCCCGACCTTCTGGAACCAGTTCCCCCCAGATATCAGAGTTGCCCCCACCCTCCTTGGCTTTCGCAAGCTCCTTAAAACCCACCTCTGTCGTCAGGCATGGGGGAATTGAGACTTTCCCTTCCCCCTAGGCTTATAGAATTTTTACATGATATGCTTGTATGTATGAGTGGTTTTTTTAAATTGGGGTTTTTTTAAATTGTTTTTAATATTAGATTTGTTTACATTGTCTTTTTATATTGTTGTTAGACACCCCGAGTCTTCAGAGAGGGGCGGCATACAAATCTAATAAATAATAATAATAATAATAATAATAATAATAATAATAATAATAAGTTAAAGTTGAAGAATTCTGGGAGTTGAAGTCCAAATATCTTCAGGTTGCCAAGGTTGGGAAGCACTGGTCTAAGTCTACAGTAGTGCTGGGGTGGAGGAGGAAAACGTAACCAAAGATGATTAAGAAAATGTTTATTGTAACTGGGCGAAAACCCGTAAACACCCAGGGTGTCTCACTAGATTGGACGCACTAATATCACTTAAATCTGCACTTCAAGGATATTGTCCTCCCACGTAGGGCAGAATTAAGACAGCCCTAAATTGCCTGTTCACCTTCTTGCATAGAAAAACATAGACCCTCCTCTGAAACACCAGTCTACAAAACAGGCGACTTTGTGTTCTAATTCCGCCTTAGGCACAATAAACCAGCTGGATTACTTTAGGGCTGCTTATTCTCTCTCAACCCAAAGCATAAGGGTTTTTTTTTTAGGGAAAATAGGAGACGGGAGGAGTATTATATGTGTTCACCATCTTAAATTATAAAGTACAGGTAGTCCTTGACTTACGACAATTCATTTAGTGACCATTCAAATATACGATGGCACGGGAGAATGATCGTTTTTCACACTTACAATATATTGTAGCATCACAGTCACGTGATCAGAATTCAGACCCTTGGCAACTGACTCATATTTATGACCGTTGCAGTGCCCCAAGGTCATGTGATCACCCTTTGCTAACTTAACTGCCACAATTCACTATAGCAAAAACAGTCGTAAATTGGGACAAAATTCACTTAATAAATGTTTCATTTAGCAACAGAAACTTTGGGCTCAATAGTGGTCTTAAGTCGACATGTAATGCAGGATAAAATTTTAAAAATCAACCCGTAAGCCATTTCTCTATAAGCATTCTTTATGTCAAGAAACAGAAATTTCAGAAGAGAAATATAGCGTAAGGTACCAGATAGAACCCATTAGTACTTCATGAAGTCTGTCTGTCTTTGTGTCAGAAGAACCTGCAAAGCTAACCAAAGGTAAAATCCAATTACCGGTAATAGTTTATTTCTCTTACCGGTACATGTATTTTATCCAGAAGCAGAATTCCACTTAATAGTACAGTGGTACCTCTACCTAAGAACGTCTCTACTTAAGAACTTTTCTAGATAAGAACCGAGTGTTCAAGATTTTTTTGCCTCTTCTCAAGAACCATTTTCTACTTAAGAACCCGAGCCCGGTAAAATTTCCCAGGAAATTTGAGAGCGGCACAAAGGCCCGGCGGGTTTCCTGCCATTCCCACTTTAAACCTCTGCCAGCGCCCAGAGAAAAGAAACATTCCCTTCACTGTGGGCAGCCCAGAGTGAACAGAGCGTTTTCCTTTCTCTGGGTGCTGCCTCAGAATCCCTCTTTTTTTTAAGCCTTAAAGTTTTGGGTTTTTTGATTCCCTTCACTTCACCATCTTCCTTCGGCAGCGACTCTCCTCCTCCTCTTCTTCTTCCTCCTCCTCCCACCCAAATTCTGAGCTTTTATTTTTTTCCTAATGGGTTTGCACACATTGATTCCTCTGGGAAAAATTGCTTCTACTTACAAACTTTTCTACTTAAGAACCTGGTCATGGAACGAATTAAGTTCTTAAGCAGAGGTGCCACCGTACTTGTACAAACTAAGGCCACATTCAAATGAATAGGCAAAATTCAGCAAACGTTTTAAATTCTGTAACTATACTCAGTTAAAAAGGAGTTCAAAACAATAGCCTTCCCTTTGAGGAAACTGAGCTGAATGCTCTAATTAGATTCTTGATTTTGGAAGCAGAAAGACTGCCTCACAGTAGTATTCACCAAAACATAGAAACATAGATTTACCAACCACGTCTGCTGGAAGTTTGTTCCAAGGATCTACTACTCTTTCAGTGAAATAATATTTTCTCATGTTGCCTTTGATCTTTCCCCCAACTAACCTCAGATTGTGCCCTCTTGTTCTTGTGTTCACTTTTCTATTAAATACACTTCCCTCCTGAACCTTATTTAATCCTTTAACATATTTAAATGTTTCGATCATGTCCCCCCTTTTTCTTCTGTCTTCCAGACTATACAGATTGAGTTCATTAAGTCTTTCCTGATACGTTTTATGCTTAAGACCTTCCACCATTCTTGTAGCCCGTCTTTGGACCCGTTCAATTTTGTCAATATCTTTTTGTAGGTGAGGTCTCCAGAACTGAACACAGTACAAATGTGGTCTCACCAGCGCTCTATATAAGGGGATCACAATCTCCCTCTTCCTGCTTGTTATACCTCTAGCTATGCAGCCAAGCATCCTACTTGCCTTTCCTACTGCCCGATCACACTGCTCACCCATTTTGAGACTGTCAGAAATCACTACCCCTAAATCCTTCTCTTCTGAAGTTTTTGCTAACACAGAACTGCCAATGCAATACTCAGATTGAGGATTCCTTTTTCCCAAGTCCATTATTTTACATTTGGAAACATTAAACTGCAGTTTCCATTGCTTTGACCATTTATCTAGTAAAGCTAAATCATTTACCATATTACAGACCCCTCTAGGAATATCAACCCTATTGCACACTTTAGAGTCATCGGCAAATAGGCAAACCTTCCCTACCAGACCTTCCCCTATGTCACTCACAAACATATTAAAAAGAATAGGACCCAGAACAGACCCTTGTGGCACACCGCTTGTAACCTGTCTCTGCTCAGAATACTCGCCATTAACAATAACTCTCTGATGTCTATGCTTCAGCCATCTTGAAATCCACTGAACTATCCAGGGATTAAGTCCAATCTTCACTAATTTATCTATCAGCTCTTTATGTGGAACCGTATCTTTAAGAACTCTGGGGTGGATGCCATCTGGACCCAGAGTTCTTAAAGAACTCAGATCTGTCATTGCTACCCCCCTGACTGATTTGTTTAACCAATTCCTGTTAACAGGAGATGTTCCTGAGGATGGGAGAATGGCCAGTGTTGTGCCTATCCACAAGAAGGGCAGTAGAGAAGAAGCTGGTAACTACAGGCCAGTTAGCTTGACATCAGTTGTAGTTAAAATGATGGAGACTCTACTCAAAAAGAGGATAAATCAGCATCTAAAAAACAATAACTTATTGGACCCAAACAAAACGCTAATAAATAAGAGGGGGGGAAATGCATCGGATTTAATTTGGCAAAACCTTTAAGTGAAATGGAAAGGGGAATACCAGAACAATGGGCAAATAAAAACACTTAGAACAATGTTTCTCAAACACTGACAAATTGGAAGACATGTGGATATGTGGACTTCACAGCTTGCTGGGGAATTCTGGCAGTTGGAAGTCCACGTATCTTTGTTGCCAAGGTTAATGGTGGAATATTCAGCACCAGCTCCTTAGTTACAAAGCTTCCCTCGGCTCTGTTCAAATTTAGAACTGCTGTTCTAGAACTATTTGATGACTACCCAAGAGTTCCTTGTAATGTTTCCCTTTATTTGCCATAAGGTTATTTCCAAATGGAAACAGACTGTTCTGTTCAGGCTTGCCTAAAACTAAAGTAACGAAGGCCACACACCATTACAAAAAAAAAAAAAAACCAGGAAACTTTTGCATATTCTACAGGATAATATTTTATCTCACATTTTTGGGAAGGAGCAGAAACTAGTATGAAGGATATAAAGCAAATGTGTAAATAGGTTTGAAAACCAGACTTGGTGGAGAAGGAGTTTTGTGTGTCATTATGTGATGCTCCTGGATAGTGGGAGAAAGTGGCACATATGAAGCTCCATTTGTGTGGACAGGGGAGGTGCTCCATTCACATGAACAAAGCTTCACACATGAACGCATGCACCTACTTATCACACGAGGGGAGCTTTGCGTGTGAACTCACAAAGCTTCCTTTAGTGACTGTTCAGTTCCAACGGCGCTGTGGAAAAAAATGTTCACACCACCATTGTAGCATCCCCATGGTCATGTGATCAAAATTCAGACACATGGCAACTCACTCATATTTATGAGGGTCGGCAGTGTCCCCGGATCGTGTGATCCCCTTTTGTGACTGTCTGACAAGCAAAGTCAATGGGGAAACCAGATTCAGTTAATAATGGTGCCACTAACTTCACAACTGTACTGATTTCACTTAATAACTTATTATTATTATTATTATTATTATTATTATTATTATTATTATTATTGATTGGATTTATATGCCGCCCCTCTCCGAAGACTCGGGGCGGCTAACAGCAATCATAAAACAGCGTACAGTAATAATCCAATACTAAAAACGATTAAAAATCCATTAATATAAAAAAACCAAACATACATACAGACATACCATGCATAAAATTATAAAGGCCTAGGGGGAAAGGGAATCTCAATTCCCCCATGCCTGGCGGCAGAGGTGGGTTTTAAGTAGCTTACGAAAGGCAAGGAGGGTGGGGGCAATTCTAATCTCTGGGGGGAGTTGGTTCCAGAGGGCCGGGGCCGCCACAGAGAAGGCTCTTCCCCTGGGTCCCGCCAAGCGGCATTGTTTAGTTGACGGGACCCGGAGAAGACCCACTCTGTGGGACCTAACTGGTTGCTGGGATTCGTGCAGCAGAAGGCGGTCCCTGAGGTAATCTGGTCCGGGGCGGCAAGATGGGGCAAAGCTCGCTTAACAACTTATTTAGCAACAGAAATTTTGGGCTCAATTGTGGTTGTAAGTTAAGGACTACCCGTATGAAAAAACAAGATGATCGTTTTGCATATCCCTGCCCATTACCAATTACGGTCATTTCCTATATCTGAGTTATCCACTGTTAAAGAAGATAACATGGTTAATGCCCTCACCTGTCCATCACACAAACACAGGAAACAGCCAACATTCTTGGTATCTGTCTGTATACACACGGCTGAAGGTCATCGGCCTTTGCTCAGGATAATCAACATGATACAGACAGGAAAATTTCCCCATCCACACTGAAGTGATAAGCAGATCCCCAAATGACTTTAGTTAGGGACAGGAATTGCAGTTTGCTGATCTGTGCCCATTTTATTATTTTTTAATGGCTCGTCTCAGTCAGCCAGATGTTCAGACTGGATCTGACATTTTTATGCGCCTTATCAGTCCTTCCCAATGACCCGGGATAGGCAGATGTTGATCTCGTAGTGTTAGAGGTATGGTTGAAAGGCGTAGCTGTTCCATGTCAAGCTGCCTTTTGCAATCAATCAATGGTGATTTTGTCAATCCCCATGGTCTTCAAGTGGTCTATGGCAATTTGCCACAGCCAATTCGCCACAGGGCAAGCCAAGAAGAAAGGATGCAAAGAGAGGGATGGAATGAGACGCAAATGGCAGAAATTAAAATATTTAAAATTAAAATAATTATTTTTAATAGAATTTATTTATTTATTTGTTTATTTATTATTTAGATTTGTATGCCGCCCCTCTCCGCAGACTCGGGGCGGCTCACAACAGAATAAAACAATTCATGACAAATCTAAATTATAGTTTAAAATATTTTTAAAAACCCATTTACTAAGCAAACATACATACAAACATACCATGCATAAATTGTATATGCCCGGGGGAGATGTCTCAGTTCCCCCATGCCTGACGACAAAGGTGGGTTTTAAGGAGCTTATGAAAGGCAGGGAGAGTAGGGGCAGTTCTAATCTCTGGGGGGAGTTGGTTCCAGAGAGTCGGGGCCACCACAGAGAAGGCTCTTCCCTTGGGGCCCGCCAACCGACATTGTTTAGTTGACGGGACCAGGAGAAGGCCCACTCTGTTGGACCTAATCGGTCGCTGGGATTCGTGCGGCAGAAGGCAGTCTCGGAGATTGTTAAATTGTCTTGCAACGAGTTGTCCTATGGTGAGTTGGCCATGGCAAGTTGTCCCATTTTGGTTCAAGTGGTGCCCCAGTTGCTTTGACACTGCACTCAGGGCACCCATTACTATTGGGATTACATTTGTTTGTTTGTTTTAAAAAAAACCATACCGTAGTTGTCCTATTTCTGTTTGCAGGGCCTTCTGTTTTGTTAACTTCTCCAGTTCCTTGTCTTCTATTCCAGTATTTCTCAACCTTGGCAACTTGAAGATATCTGGACTTCAACTCCCAGAATTCCCCAGCCAGCATTCGCTGGGAGTTGAAGTCCAAATATCTTCAAGTTGCCAAGGTTGGGAAACACTGTTCTATTCTGTTGTCTCCAGGTACTGATTGCCCTGTCCACTATCCAAACTTTTTTTGTCTGTCTTACTGATAATTGTCAAGTGGGGGGGAGGGGTTATGTGACAGGTGCCTGTCAGCTTGGATTGTAAAGTTACAGAGCACTTAAACTTTTTCATTTTTTATTATTATTTTTTATCATCATCGAATTTATTTATTGCAATTCAAGGCAATTCCATGCTTAGCTGCATTTCCCCCCCTGCAATTCAATAATGTCCAGTTTTCAGAGACTGCCCAGATAAGTCCCTGCAATTTTCAGGAGCAAGCTCCAGAGTATCCCAAGCTCAAAGTACAAAGCTTTGCATTATGAAGAGCATCCTAGCAGATTGCTTTGTCAGTCTTAATTTAAGAAAACATATAAGGTTTGAATTATTATTTTTTAAACACTAGCATCCACTTTCTTTGCTGGGGGACAACAGGGAAGCTGTGCGACAGGGGAAAGGCTGCATTTACCCAGAGTTAATTTTGGTAAGGAATAAAGCCTTTCATGGCATCGGACCAGAATACCTCCGGGACCGCCTTCTGCCGCACAAATCCCAGCGACCAGTTAGGTCCCAGAGTTGGCCTTCTCCGGGTCCCGTCGACTAAACAATGCCGTTCGTCGGGACCCAGGGAAAGAGCCTTCTCTGTGGCGGCCCCGGCCCTCTGGAACTAACTCCCCCCTGATATCAGAGTTGCTCCCACCCTCCTTGCCTTTCGTAAGCTCCTTAAAACCCACCTCTGTCGTCCGGCATGGGAAATTGAGATATTCCCTTCCCCTATGGCTTATAAAAAATTTATGCCTGGTATGTCTGTATGTATGATCGGTTTCTCAAATTGGGGTTTCTTTTTAAATTAACTTAAATATTAGATTTGTTTATATTGTTTTATTACTCTTGTTAGCCGCCCCGAGTCTACAGAGAGAGGCGGCATACAAATTTGATTAATAAATAAATTAAATAAATAAAAGACCTGGTCATAGTTCAAAAGCAGCACATTTTGGGCAGCCTATACAAATCAGACTTCTCCAACATGTGCTGGACACCTATGCCCAGATTTCCTCTAGCCTTGCTGGCTGGGATTTCTGGGAACTTATCTTTACTTGGATAAGTTTTAAGCTGTTTTAAATTCATGTTTTTATTCATGTATTTATCATAGTTCCCTCTAAGCTGAGCAGTGAGCAATCGCTCACTTAAAAATCATCATCAACACAGAGTTTTCCAAACCTGCCCAGAAGCCGAGAGGGAAAGAGTGACAGGGAAGGAGAGAGAGAGGAAGAGAGGAAGAGAGAGAAAAAGATAGAAAAAAGAGAGGAAGGAAAAGAAAAAGAAAAAGAATGGGAGTAAGGAAGAGAGAAAGAAAATCAAAATCTAGTTTGAAACTAGCTCAACTATTTAAGTGGCATTTTGACATTGATAGAGTTGCCCTAATATGAGCTCACTGTTATAGACACACAGTACAGTATTTTATTTTGAAATTCTCTGAGGCAAAACAGGGTGGGCTTTTTGTTTGTTTGTTTGTTTGTTTGTTTATTTAATATTTCTGTGCCGCCCAGTCCCAAAGGGACTGCCGCTCAGACACTATACTTCCCCCCCCAAAAAAAAAAATTAGAGGGAACACTGGTATTCATGTGTTTCTTTATGAGAATATAAATCACCCAAGACACAAAAAGTGAGATAGGTAGAAGGAAGGAATTCTTTTTAAGTTTACTCTACAAATCTGAAGTCAAATAACAACATGCTTTTAGTGGCATAGGTAAACTATCCCACTTGTAAAATCTTGCTGTTTAATTTGATTTATTTGATTGTTTAATTTGGGTTCATTTTATTTGCTTAAAAAAAAAGCCTCCCATCTACGGAACATGCCTTTCCATGTGAACTGGGATCACCCAAAGCTATAGAGATCCACGTTTTGATCAAAATCCCCTCCTTCTGCATGAATATGACATAGAACTATAATTTATGCGGGGCTTTATGAGGTGGTATAGAAATTTCATAAATACTATAGATTCCAGATCAATTCACCCAGGTGACTGACCTATATGGTAGCATTTCTCGACCGTGGCAACTTGAAGATGTGTGGGGCAGATTATCGTGCGGGAAAGGAAGAAGATCTGGAAGTTAAGGATGGACCATAAGATCCTCTGTGATCTCCCCAATGAGCAAGCTAAGCAATGGCCAGTCTCTTGCCTCTCTTCAATAATTTTTGATCGAGAAAGCAGGAAATCTGTGGGATTCTGTTCCTAACTCACGGTTATAACCCTATCAAACCCCTAAATGCACCCCAAGCATTCAGCTTCAGTGTATGATGACCCCCACAAAATAGTTACAGATGATGAGGGGTTTTCCCCCCATCAAGCAAGAAGAGAGAAGCAGCAATAGCAGCAAGCTGCAGTCATAAAACCCAGAGCTTGCAGCAGACCATCAGTCAACTTGCTGTCTTGCTTGGAACCAATTAAAGATCAGTGAGCTTTATCAGACTGTATGAAGGGAAGCCATGTGTATCGTTTGCAAAGGGCATCTTGCTCAGACACCTAAAGTCCTAGACAGACTTAGTGTCTCTTCAAGATTGGCACAACGAGCTTCCTTAGCTCAGGAATATGAGAAAATGCTAAGAGTTGCAAGCAAGTGTGACAGAAATAGCAGCATCTGTTTAATGATGGCAATTGGGATTGAAATCTCATCGCCAAATGACGCAGTCATAAAACGCAATGCCGCTGGACCGTGCCAACTTACTTACAGCGGCAGTTCTGACCATTGCGACTTGGTTGTTAGGCACAACATCACACAATCGTCATTTGCAACCTCCTGCCAGCTTCCTCGATGCCTTCACTCCTTAGAGGTCAGCAACAAAAGACACCAAAGGCGACTGCAGGTCTGTGGGAATGCTACAACTGTTGTTTGTTATTGCACGCTGGTGCAATCAAGTGCCCAAATCATCCCATAATTGCGAGGACACTGCGACGGTCACAACTTTGAGGACTGGTTGCAAGTCTCCCCTTTGTTATAACTTTGTACGGTCGCTGAATAAATGGGTTGTTAACAGATGACTCTCTATAGCTGAATGTCATTTGTGGGCAGGAGGATAAATGCAGCAGAGAATTCGTGAGCTTTGAGATTTTACAATCGGGGAAGTCTACTGAGACGCAGGCACCATAAATGTTTTATCATCATTGCCTCACCTATGGGGAGCCTTTCCAACAACCTCATGTGTCCTCTTGCAAAGCCAAACTCTTGCAGTTTTCTTCCACCTGGTATTTTCTATTATTTCTCACTACAAGTAAATCTCCCAATTCCCCTCCTCCATTAGAAAAGCCACTACAGTGGTACCTCGAGATACGAGTTTAATTCGTTCCTGACCTGGGCTCTTAAGTCGAGCAGCTCTTATCTCGAACGACTTTTCCCCATAGGAATTAATGTAAATAATTTTAATTGGTTCCAGCCCTCAAAAAACTCACAAAGTTAGTCTAAATTATGCAGAAAGACAAGTTTTTAATGAAGAAATGTACATGTACATATAAATGAATAATGAAGTTTCTTTCACTTAACTTGTAAACTTTCTTAAACTTTTAAATTTACATATGTTCAACTTCTCTGCCACCCAATCCTGTAGGACAGAGGTCCCCAACCCTTTTTGCACCAGGGACCGGCTTTAAGCGATCAAGAGAGGAATGGGATAAATGAATGGACGGAGGGTGGGAAGGAAGGAAGGAAAGAGGGAAGGGACAGGAACAGAGGAAGGAAGCAAGGAAACTTATGAAAGGGGAGAGTAAGAGAGGAATGAGTGAAGGGAGGGAGGGAGGGAAGAAGGTGGGAAGGAGAAAGAAAAGAAGAAATAGAGGAAGGGAAGGTAAAAGAGAGAAAGAAAAAGAGCTAACTTCCGCGTTCAGCTTCAGGAGACAGCTGCGAAGCCGCGCGCGTGTTTTAAAAGGTTGCAGCCGGCCTGGAGGGCTCGGGGGGGGGTGCTGGCAAGCCCCCCAGGCTGGCTGCAAGCACCCCCCGAGCCCCCCAGGCTGGCTGCAACCTTTTAAAACACGCGCGCCGCTTCGCAGCTGTCTCCTGAAGCCGAACGCGGAAGTTAGCGTTCGGCTTCAGGAGACAGCTCCTTGGCGCTTGTATCTCGAATTTGGGCTTGTAAGTAGAACAAAAATATCTCTCCCCTCCCAGCTCTTATCTCGAGTTGCTCTTAAGTAGAGCAGCTCTTATGTCGGGGTTCCACTGTATACAGTTAGTCCTAGATTTACAACCACCATTGAGCCCAAAATTTATGTTGCTAAGTGAAATGTTGGTTAAATGAGTTTTGCCCCTCTTTATGACCTCCAAGCAGGGAGTTGGACTAGAAGACCTCCAAAGTCCCTTCCAACTCTCCTGTTTTGTTCTGTTCTGTTCTATTTAAAACCTGGGAAATAGCTCTACGATATTCTGAATCTCAAAAACAGTAGCAGTTGTGACAGTGGCAGTCTTCTTTGCAACAAGTTCCCGGGTGAACTGACCCCTAATAGTGCTGCACTATTTTCCAAGAGTAAGAAGGACGGAGCATGCCTCATTCCAGCTCTCCCCTCCCCAATTTTTTTTTAGGTTCTCGCTACAGGCTACTAAATCAAAACAGCTGCTCTCCAAAATCAAGTCCCCAAAGGCCAACTTTCGCAGAGAGGGACTTGCAAAGAAGTTACATATGTGTAATGCAAAAGTACAGCTAGACACTTTTGATACTTATATTACCAAGTCTAGCAAACTATGCTTTCAGAATACCCGGCCAATCAGATATCGTAAGACAGCCATGGTGGTAAAAAAATTCAGAAAACTGACTTCACAACTTTTATCTTTCATGAACTGCAGCCAGCTTTATCAGATGTAAAGAATGGCTAAGTATCAGTTTACTAAAGCTCACCATAGAAAGCTTATATCTTTTAATAAAATTTGTCAAGCCGGAAAAGGATACTAGACTCCTGGTTTTTGGAGGCAATTCGAGTGAGCTGTGTTACCCAAAAGGTTTCTGAATATTATGTTTTATAAACTTGTGTGTATAACTTCTGGATGCCAATATATCAACCTCGGAGAGACTCCAACCAATTGCTTGGGAACTATTGCTACAAAGAATAACTCAGCTATGTAAACCATAAAGCAAGCAACACAGATCTGTTTGAGTTTTTAGTCTACCACAGAGAGCAATTCCTAGAAAGGAGACCTTCACCCAGGTCAGGCCCGTACACAGATTGCACCTATCTGGTGGAAGTAAACAGTGTTCTTATCACCACAAGATTAGACAATGTAATTTACATAGGCTGCCCTTGGAAGAAAATTGAGAAGCTGCAATTAATGCAAATCATTACTACAGCATGCATGCTGGGGAGCAGTACTATCCAGGGGTGGATTCTGGTTTTCTTCATTGACGATTTGTTCCTTGACACACCCCACAGGTGCATTTGTGGCCCACATGCACATTTGCACTGCTAAAAAACCAGCTTTTGCGCATGAGCAGAAAAAACAGCTTCTGCGCATGCAAAGAAACAAAAAACAACATGGTGGCACCTATGACACCACCGAGAGAACCGGTTTGACGGCATTGCAGGGCTGGGTTGCTGCCAGTTCCAGCAACCCAGGCCACCAAGTTACTACCGGTTCCATAGGAGCGGTCCAAACCAGGAGGAACTCACCTCTGGTACTATAGTAAGGATACTGTATTTTTGGCACAGCACTGGCTTCCCATAGTTTTCTAGTTTCCATAGTTTTAGTCTAAAAAGCTTTTTATTGTTTGCTTACTTCACATTGTAGGATTGCTTCTTGCCCTATTCAGAGCATTTCATTCAGGATAGGGATATTCACCCATCTCCTACAGATTTAAAAGGGGTTGATAGCCCTGAGATAGGGACTTTTTAGAGTAGCCACCACACTGTAGAACAGAGGTCTTTAAACTTGGCAAATTTAAAACCTGTGGAATTCAACTCCCAGAACTGAAGTCCACAAATCGTAAAGTTACCAAGTTTTGGGACCCCTGTTTTAGAAGGGCCTGCTCTGAGAGACCCAGCCGGCCAACATTTTGGAAGACAGTACACAGGCAGTCCTCGACTTATAACAGTTCATTCAGTGACCATTCATAGGTACAGGGTTATGGGTGAGATTTATGCTAATTAACCTTATGTTTGAATTGGGTTTAATTAGGTACATTTGTACTATTTACAGTTACGAGTTAGTTCAACAAGACAGTCATAAAAATCAAGTCCAATAAAAAGAAATAATTTTAAAACAATGTAAAATTGCACTGGTTTGATATGCTAAACAAACGCACAATTTCAGTCCTCTCGCTTCCTTGTGTTATTTCTGGTTAAAGCTGGAAAAAAGTTGTGGGCAATCACTCTTCCATGATCAAACCACAAGACATCTGGTCCAGAAAAGTTAGCCTACATTTGTATTAGTAAAACACTGCCTTTGGAAAAAGTGATAAACATGGCAACAGAAAAAATTTAATTTTCAAATTTTAATTTGGAACATGGATATCCTCATATGTGAACTTTAGCAGCATTAGGGAACTGCATGCAGGCAACCCAAGGGAGATGCAGCATATAGAGCCAGTATGGTGTAGTAGTTAAGATACTGGCCTAGAAACCAGGAGACAGAGAGTTCTAGTCTTGCCTTAGGCATGAAAGCTGGGTGAGTAACCTTAGGCCAGTCACCTTCTCTCAGCCCAACCCACCTCACAGGATTGCTGTTCTTGTGAAAACAGGAGGAAGGAGGAGTATTTATACATTTGCCAACTTGAGCTATTTTTTAAAAAATAGCTGGAATAAATAAGAGTAAATAAATTAAATATTTAAATAAATTAAAAATTAAATGTTCTTGCAATGCTAGTCAATAATGTCTTCTGGCATCCTTTTCTTATTCATAATCTTTCCTCCCATTTTAGAGCCCAACAAGATGCCACTGACATATGTTAATATTTAATGTCACTCAGAAAATTTTCTAAACAAAAATCTAGGATCAACAACCACAAACGTATAATGGCTTCCACTCAACCCCTACCTCAAATAGCTATTTCATAGGGCTCCCCACTGGCAATCTATACAATGTTCTCTGGCAGCAGCTTTTTCTGTTCTTCACATTTCACATTTATAGGTACAAATGTTACATTGTAAATGTTTATTTAGTTCCATTTGTATGTTATGAAATTCCCTCAGCAAGTATTTGTTAAGTACAGTATACGCAAACACTTACTTTTTAACATTGGCTTCTCCATTGGGGATCCGTCGCAGCTTCTTCTTCTTAAGGATTTTGACAGCTCTTCTGCAGAGAGTTTCAGAGTCCAGCATCTCTTTGACCTTGCCGTAAGACCCTTCCCCAAGAAGATCCCCATCAGATATTTGCCTATGAGTTTGGCCCTTTTCCGCCGCGGCTGGTAGATTACTTCCGTAGAGTCAATTCGGTGGATGAACGTGTCCATGCCCACTGACATCAATTCACCTTCCACAAACATGCCCAATTGGTGAGGCTCCTCTAGATCCATCTTGATTTTTTCCCCTAAGCAGAAATGTGTTATAAATCCAGTTCCTGATATATCCAATACTTTTTTGTGCCCAAAATCTTTGACTGGGAGGAGGAAAAATGTTTTCAGTGGAGGCAAATAAAAACTTTCCAAAAGACTGTATAATTTTAATTTAAAATGAAAAATAAAACCTATGAGTACTTTTCCATCAACTTAGAGGGATCCTACAGAGATCCAGCACCACATTCCAACTTATAGTGCCTCTTTTAAAAGAGCGTGCGTGGGGGGGGGGGGGGGAGAGAGAAATCAATGCAGCTGTTTGCTCAATTTACACTTAGCTTTAACTTTTTGATCCTGTCCTGCTACTCCAAGTCTTTGAAATCAGTTTGTCTTCCTTAGTAAGTCCAAACTTTTTTTTTCCTTGTGACCTAAGTCATCTTCAAAAGACTGTCCACATTTGAAATCAAAATATCAGAATTGCTATTTTTTTTAGGGGTGTGCCATTGCTGAGCAAGAAAGACAGCGCCTGTTTCCAAAGTGTGGTGTGGAAAGTTGAGATGTGACTTCTGCCCTCGCCACCACAGGTACAACTTGTGTGAAGGATCCTTTCAGCCGTTGGGAAGCTGAAACCAAGTCTCTTTAAAGGAATTTTCAATACTGATTTTAACGGCTTCTTTTTCACCCTTGACAAAGGTTCGAGGCCTTCTGTATCTAGTAAGGGGCATCCTTCAACCACCTGGGGTCTACCTGACACATGATGTGTCACCCCACTGCTTCAGATATCAAGGCAGGCAGGCAATGCAAACCTTACTCAGTTTTCCCAGTACTGCGGACCCACCATAAATGGGGCTGGATGTGATTAAGATATCTTGAACACTTCTTCAGATTAAGTAAGTTCCCTGGAAAAGGGAAAGAACTTCTAAGTTGTTTTTTAATTTGGCAAAAATATATACTTTAAATCATCAATTCAGAAATCCAACTTCAGTAAGGACACTTCAAATTATTTATTAATACCTGGTTCTGATCTGTCTTGCTATTAAAAATAATAAGCTCCCCGTGTTACATGCACACACACACACTTTTTAAGCTAAATATTAAAAAATGGACCTCAATATGCCTGAGTGTTAAAAAAGGCTATTCCTAGGTAACAATAAAAAGAAACCAGCTCCTACTCTTAACAAGCAGGTAAAGTAACAAGTAGGTTAACAAGTAGGTTCCCATAAAGTCAGAAAGCAAGGCACATGTCAAACATGTGAGGAAAATGTAAGTACACTGACCTTATCTTCTTTCCTGAATAAGATTTTTTTTTTGGTGACTTGTTACCCCCGCCAATCAGATCATTAATACAAAAAGATGCCCTTATATACAGGGCTTACCTTTCCCCAAGTTTAAGGCGGTAAGATATCCCTTTTTGCCATAACCCAACTTTGCAGGAAATATAACTGCCCTCTAAAAAAAAAAGAATAATTCAATTAATGACTTTCTTTACAATTGAGTGGATGCCATGGAAATCATCACAGTTTTTTATATCCAAAATACACACTTGACACCAAAGGAGAATGCCCGTTCTTTTTGTTTTAAAAAAAAACTCAAGAAAATTTATAATACTTTTATCTGTCTGCAAAAGAGAGGTCCAACTGAAGGGATTCTTAAAACTGAACATGTAAAAATAACAATTTGGTGGTGTTGGTGGTTTTTTTAATGATTGCTCATCACTATCCATTTCCCATTTAGAAAGAAAGTAAGTAAGGGGCTTTTAATTATAACTTTTCTATTTCCAGTGAACGGTTTGTCTCATTCAAGAAGAGACATTAATAGGCATCTCCCACCCCCCAAAAAAGAGAATATGCAGATTTTTTCCCTCTCCCTGCACACAAACGCGCAGAACCTTACAACGTATGAAATTGGAGGGCAAGTGAAAATATTTCCTTTCAAAGAAGAGTCTTTTCCCCCTCAAATTAAGGGAACTCAACTCACAACCCCCCCTCAAAAAACCCCTTTTTCCCCTTCTTAGGCTTCCACCTCTCCCCTCAGCATACACATATACACACACCGCCCACCTTTCCCAAATTAACCCCCCTCAACCTCCCTGTCACTCACTCGCCAGAACGCCACGACAGGGACGGGCTTCTCCTCACTGTGGGGGGTCTTCCCTAAAAGGCTCCCCCCTCCCACTTCAAGAAAGAGAAGGCCGCGGCGTCTCACTTCATCTGAGAGACAGACAAGACAAGGCAGGCAGACCCGGGAAAGGGAGCCGCTCTTCTTCTGTAAGCTTCCCTCCAACGAGCCCTACGGAGGAAAAAGGGGGTCGTGTCCCCACCTAGGTGCAGCGTCGGCGGAGGGGGGCCTGTTTGCTCCTCTTTCTCCCCCAACGTCAACCCAACGTCGCCCTCTCCTTGCCTTCCTGCCGCCGCAACTAACACGCCGCCGCCATTTTGTTTACCTCCCCCTCTTGCCCTCCCCCCCCTGTGCGCGCCCTCATTGACGCTCAACCGGCTCCTTCCTCGCGCATGTGCGCGCGATCAAAAAAAAAAAAGGGCGGAGCGACGGCCGACGAGGAGACTCCCCCTCCCCTCCCCGTTCGCTCTTTTATTATTTTTTTTCTTCACCCTCCCTTCGCCTCCCTCCTTCTCTGATTGGTTCGAAGGGTCCCCTAAGGAGGATCTCCCACCTCCTACCCCTCCACCGTCCGGAGGAGAGGGCGGTGACTTGGAAGAGGGCGGGATTTTGACCGAAGGAGGCGGGGCGCAGAGGAATACCGGTGGGGAGGTGGGGTTTGGAATGCAGTAATGGAGGGGTTGTCATGGCGACGCCGCGCCGAAGATGCCTTCTCCAATCTTGTGCCTCCTGGATTAATCCTGTGGCCTGTAGCAGGATTAGCAATATGGAGTCCCGTGTGGATGGCTGTGTCATAAAGACAAGAGCCCCATGTTCACACTACTAGTTGAACTATAATTTATCAAACTACCAAATAGTTGGATTCACACAATGCACTCTGCCAAAGCCAAACCATCCTTTTTAGGCCTCAGCGTTTTGCAGGGGCTCAATTGACATGGGAAAGAAACATTCTTCACACACATCATGATAAATCTGGGAATCCTTAGCTGCAGTTTATGGAATAAATGACAGAACTGTTTTTGTATGTTACACCAAGACACTGATGTCCAACTTTACCTACTTTCATACTTTTTATTTATCCAATACACAATACATAGAAGAGAATAGACATGAGGTAATATCTATAAAGAAAAATATAAAATAGAGGAGAAGATATATGAAAGGAAGAAAATATATATGATATATGAGATAAAGGAAAGACAATTGGACAAGGGACGAAAGGCACACTGGTGCACTTATGTACGCCCCTTGCTGACCTCTTAGGTCAATCGTGGATAGTCTAAGGGAGAAATGTTGGGGGTTAGGGGTTGACACTATTGAGTCCGGTAATGAGTTCCACGCTTCGACAACTCGATTGTTAAAGTCATATTTTTTACAATCAAGTTTGTAGCGGTTAATATTAAGTTTGAATCTGTTGCGTATTCTTGTGTTGTTGCGGTTGAAGCTGAAGTAGTCATTGACAGGTAGGACTTTGCAGCATATGATCTTGTGGGTAATACTTAAATCGTGTTTTAGGCGTCGTAGTTCTAAGCTTTCTAGACCCAGGATTGTTAGTCTATTTTCGTAGGGTATTCTGTTTCTAGTGGAGGAGTGAAGAGCTCTTCTGGTGAAATATTTTTGGACGTTTTCAAGGGTGTTGATGTATGTGGTATGGGTTCCAGACAGATGAGCTGTATTCTAGGATGGGTCTGGCAAAAGTTTTGTAGGCTCTTGTGAGTAGTGTGAGATTGCCGGAGCAGAAGCTACCTAGGATTGTGTACTTCAACTCCCAGAATTGTCAATAGTGTTGGCTATTCCTGCCAGGTGTCATCTGCAAATTTGATGAGTTCCCCATCTATCCCCTCATCCAAGTCATTGGTGAAGATGTTGAAGAGTATTGGGCCTAAAACAGCCTTGGGATATTCCACTGCATACTTCCCTCATGTAGATGAAGTTCTATTGAGGACCACAAGTTTATTTATTTATTTATTTATTTATTGGATTTGTATGCCGCCCCTCTCCAGAGACTCGGGGCGGCTAACAGCGACAATAAAACAGTGTACAATAGTAATTTTGTATTGATGATTAAAAATCAATTAATATAAAAACCAAACATACATACATACATACATACATACATACCATGCATAGAATTGTAAAGGCCTAGGGGGAAAGAGGATCTCAATTCCCCCATGCCTGGCGGCAGAGTTGGGTTTTAAGTTGTTTACGAAAGGCAAGGAGGGTTGAGTTGAGTGATTGTGGTTGGTCAACCAATTTTGAATCCATCTGTTGCTGTCCTAACCCACATTTTTGCACTTTTATCTAGTAGAGGTTATGGCCTACTTATCAAATTCCTTACTGAAGTCCAAATAAATTATATTGACAATACAGTGGTCCCTCTACTTAAGAACTTAATTCGTTCCGTGACCAGGTTCTTAAGTAGAAACGTTCTTAAGAAGAAGCAATTTTTCCCATAGGAATCAATGTAAAAGCAAATAATGTGTGGAGACGTAAGTACGGTACATTATGATTAAATTTGACTAATTCCTGGTAACTTACTTGATTTTAATGACTTTTCAGATAATTAAGGATGGATGCAGCCCTATCTACAGTGACCCTATCCCCCTGGTGCTGCCACATCAATTATCCACACTTTCTCCTTTTCAATTAATTACATCTGGTGTATTATCTAATGGCATTTAAATTTGGAAATTTCATAATATTTTAACATGCTCATTCTCAACTACTTTTTAAAAACAACATTCACACCACGTTTTCATTACGGGCATATGATAGTTTTTTTTACAGATGTTCCAGTAAATAATTTCAGCAACTACTGGTATGTATTCTGTTGTTTAGAATCATTTTGTGCAATCTTCTTGCACAAGCTGGGGTACTGTTTCTTCTACTTTTTTGCACAATCTGCACTTTGAATCATTTGCCTTTTTTTTTATGTTCTGGCTTTGACGGCTTTAATCCAAACAGTTTACTCTTGCACAACCAATATAAATTTCCTTTTTTTGTTGTTCCAAAAACTATAAGGCAATGTAAACCATTGCCCTATAATTTTGTATTGTTTAATGATAAAAATAACTGCAGTGATTTGTTGCACAGTCAGCAAAATGTTTGGCCTGGTTTGGGCATTTTTGTGCAACTATCAAATATTTGCCAAGGACCTGAGATACCAGATGTTGTATGATGTCCCAGCAACCAAGGTCAGAGGGGATCCTGGGAAATTGAGAACAACAGAGTTGGAACTTGAAAGGGAACTTGGAGGTCTTCTAGTCCAACCCCCTGCTTAGGCAGGAAATCCTCCACCACTTCAGACAAATGGTTATCCAACATCTTCTTAAAAACTTTCAGTGTTGGAGCATCCACAAATTCTGGAGGCAAGCTGTTCCACTGGTTAATTGTTCTCACTGTCAGGAAATGTCTCCTTACTTCTAAGTTGCTTCTCTCCTTGTTCAATTTCCACCCATTGCTTCTTGTCTTGCCTTCAGATGCTTTGGGGAATACGTTGACTCCCTCTTCTTTGTGGCAACCCCTGAGATATTGGAAGACTGCTATCCTGTCTCCCCTGGTCCTTCTTTTCATTAAACTAGCCATGCCCAGTTCCTGCAATCGTTCTTCATGTTTTAGCCTCCAGTCCCCTAATCATCTTTGTTGCTCTTCTCTGTACTCTTTCCAGAGTCTCAACATCCTTTTTGCATTGTGGCAACCAAAACTGAACAGATTTGTTGTTGTTGTTGTTTGTTTGTTTGTTTAACAATAAATAAATAAACAAACAAACAAACAACAACAACAACAACAAATCTGTTCAGTTTTGGTTGCCACAATGCAAAAAGGATGTTGAGACTCTGGAAAGAGTACAGAGAAGAGCAACAAAGATGATTAGGGGATTGGAGGCTAAAACATGAAGAATAGCATACAGGTAGCCCTGGAATTACAACAGTTCATTTAGTGATCAAAGGCACTGACAAAAGTGAAGTATGACTGTTTTTCACACTTATGACTGATGTCACCTCCCTGGGGTTATGCAATCAAAATTCAGATTCTTGGCAACAGACAGTTTCAGTGGCTCGGGGTGATGTGAACAGCTTTTGTGGCCTTCTGATAAGCCAAACCAGATTCACTTAACAACTGTAAAACTAATTTAACAACTGCAGGGACTCCCTTAACAACGGTCATAAAATGGGGCAAATCTCACTTGACAAATGTTTTGCTTCACAACACAAATTTGGAGTTGAAAGGGACCATGAAGGCCATCAAATTCTACCCCCTGCCCAAGCAGGAACCCTATAGCACACCAGTCAAGTGGCAGTTCAATCTTCTCTTAAAAATGTCCAGAGTGTTGGAGTTCACAACGTCCGCTGGTAGGTTGTTCCATTGGTTGATCGCTCTGACCGTCAGGAAGTTCCTCCTTATCTCCATGTTGAATCTCTCCTTGGTCAGCTTCCAGCCGTTGTTCCTCATCCGGCCCTCTGGTGCCCTGGAGAATAAAGTGATCCCCTCCTCTCTGTGACATCCTCTCGTATACTTGTAGACTGCTATCATGTCTGCTCTGGCCCTCCTTTTCTCTAGGCTATCCATGCCCAGTTCCCTCAGTCTCTCTTCGTAAGTCTTGGTTTCCAGTCCCTTAATCATCTTGGTTGCTCTTTTTTGCACCTTCTCCTGAGTTTCAATGTCTCTTTTGAAGTGTGGTGACCAGAACTGAATACAGTACTCCAGGTGTGGTGGGACCAGGGCGTAGTAGAGTGGTATTAAGACTTCCCTGGTCTTGGAGTGTATTCCCCTGTTGATGCAGCTTAGGATTGTGTTGGCTTTTTTAGCTGCTGCTGCACATTGCTGGCTCATGTTTAGTTGATTATTCACCAAGACTCTGAGGTCTCTTTCGCAGTCGCTACTGCTAAGAGGGGTTTCTCCCAGGCTGTTTGTGTGTCCAGGATTTTTTCTGCCTAGGTGAAGGATTTTGCTTTTGTCGATGTTAAACATCATTTTGTTGGTATGGGCCCACTGTATTAGTCTGTCTAGGTCTTTCTGTAATTTTAGCCTGTCTTCTAGGGTATTGGCTACCGCCGCCAGCTTGGTGTCGTCTGCAAATTTGACCAGTTGCCCTTCT
Organism: Erythrolamprus reginae; assembly: GCF_031021105.1. Taxonomy (NCBI): domain Eukaryota; kingdom Metazoa; phylum Chordata; class Lepidosauria; order Squamata; family Dipsadidae; genus Erythrolamprus; species Erythrolamprus reginae. Next base: position 121,294 of record NW_027248821.1, read on the forward strand.
ATTCCCTCGTCCAAGTCGTTGATGAAAATGTTGAAGAGCACAGGGCCCAGGACAGAACCCTGTTGTTGTTGTTTATTTATTAATTCAATTTTTTATGCTGCCCTTCTCCTTAGATTCAGGGCAGCTTACAACATGTTAACAATAGCACTTTTTAACAGAGCCAGCCTATTGCCCCCACAATCCGGGTCCTGATTTTACCCACCTCGGAAGGATGGAAGGCTGAGTCAACCTTGAGCCGGTGATGAGATTTGAACCGTTGACCTGCAGATCTACAGTCAGCTTTAGCAGCCTGTAGTACTGCACTCTACCTGCTGCACCCTCTCGGCTCACTACACAGCCAGACAAATGTTCAGACAGGATTTGACATTATTGCGGCTGAAAAAGATGTTTAGGAGAAAGTATTGATTTGATTTGATTTGATTTGATTTGATTTGATTTGATTTGATTTGATTTGATTTGAATGCCGCCTTTCTCTGTAGACTCGGGGCGGCTCACAACATACAACAAAACAATTCACAACAAATCTAATAAATTTAAAACATTTTAAAAAACCATTATTAAACCAGACATACACACAGACATACCATACATAAATTGTATAGGCCCAGGGGAGAGGGGAATGCCTCAATTCCCCCATGCCTGACGGCAGAGGTGACTTTCAAAGCTTATCCTAGTTTACCTGCGAGAAATATTCCGTTCAATCTCCAATTTAAAAAAAAAAAACCAGGAAAAAGAGAAAGACGTACTATTTTTATGTCTGGTGCTGAAAGCTGCTGTCAACCATAACATATACAGTACAGTGGTACCTCGAGATACGAGTTTAATTCGTTCCTGACCTGGGCTCTTAAGTCGAGCAGCTCTTATCTCGAACGACTTTTCCCCATAGGAATTAATGTAAATAATTTTAATTGGTTCCAGCCCTCAAAAAACTCACAAAGTTAGTCTAAATTATGCAGAAAGACAAGTTTTTAATGAAGAAATGTACATGTACATATAAATGAATAATGAAGTTTCTTTCACTTAACTTGTAAACTTTCTTAAACTTTTAAATTTACATATGTTCAACTTCTCTGCCACCCAATCCTGTAGGACAGAGGTCCCCAACCCTTTTTGCACCAGGGACCGGCTTTAAGCGATCAAGAGAGGAATGGGATAAATGAATGGACGGAGGGTGGGAAGGAAGGAAAGAAAGAGGGAAGGGACAGGAACAGAGGAAGGAAGCAAGGAAACTTATGAAAGGGGAGAGTAAGAGAGGAATGAGTGAAGGGAGGGAGGGAGGGAGGGAAGAAGGTGGGAAGGAGAAAGAAAAGAAGAAATAGAGGAAGGGAAGGTAAAAGAGAGAAAGAAAAAGAGCTAACTTCCGCGTTCAGCTTCAGGAGACAGCTGCGAAGCCACGCGCGTGTTTTAAAAGGTTGCAGCCGGCCTGGGGGGCTCGGGGGGGTGCTGGCAAGCCCCCCAGGCTGGCTGCAAGCACCCCCCGAGCCCCCCAGGCCGGCTGCAACCTTTTAAAACACGCGTGCCGCTTCGCAGCTGTCTCCTGAAGCCGAACGCGGAAGTTAGCGTTCGGCTTCAGGAGACAGCTCCTTGGCGCTTGTATCTCGAATTTGGGCTTGTAAGTAGAACAAAAATATCTCTCCCCTCCCAGCTCTTATCTCGAGTTGCTCTTAAGTAGAGCAGCTCTTATGTCGGGGTTCCACTGTATACTGTAAACCCCATCATATTCCTCTGACCTGTTTTCCTGATCTGTAACCCTGAACACTAAATTTAGCAGGTGTGAAACCTCAGCAATGTACCCTGCCTTGCTTGAACTTGGCTTTTGAAATACGCCTTCCTAGAGGGGATGGGGTTGGAATCTTTCTTGTGGCTTTTTTAACAACTGCAGGACCGGTGGGCTAAACCAGATTGGAAAAAGGCAAGAAAGAATTGTGTATTATTTATTTATTTATTTATTTATTCATTCATTCATTTGACTTCTATGAAGGATTGGGCGGCACAGAACACCTGCTGTGGCTGCCACAAATTGTACAGATGTGGCCAGGGGATGCGTTCATCTCCTTCCAGTGATTTAAAGCAGAATTGAAAACAGAAAGACGAAAGAATCCTGGATTGGCAGACCCAGATTACAAAACTAAGTCAAAACTCTGGGAGGAGGTTTCGAAATATTTCTAACGGGATTACCAGATTTTGTAACAGCTTTGTTCCCTATTATGTTGTACACCGCCCTGAGTCGGTATAGAGGTCAAGTAAATACATACATACATATATACATACATACATACCGGGATTGTGGGGGCAATAGGCTGGCTCTGTTAAAAAGTGCTATTGCTAACATGTTGTAAGCCGCCCTGAGTCTAAGGAGAAGGGCGGCATAAAAATCGAAGAAATAAATAATAAATAATAAATAATCTGGTAAACTCACAAGATTCCTTTTTCTCAGCATGTATCTGAATGTCAAACATCTGAATTAGACTGTGCTATTTTTCCATGACATAATATATGGGGGTAGATAAGACGGAGAGGCTGTGGGTTCTGCCTCCCAGGGACAATTCCATCTGTCCATCCATAACACTGGGGGGGGATTATTGACCCCCTCAGAGAGGATCCGCAACTTGGGCGTCCTCCTCGATCCACAGCTCACATTAGAGAACCACCTTTCAGCTGTGGCGAGGGGGACGTTTGCCCAGGTTCGCCTGGTGCACCAGTTGCGGCCCTATCTGGACCGGGACTCACTGCTCACAGTCACTCATGCCCTCATCACCTCGAGGTTCGACTACTGTAACACTCTCTACATGGGGCTACCTTTGAAAAGTGTTCGGAAACTTCAGATCGTGCACAATGCAGCTGCAAGAGCAATCATGGGCTTCCCTAAGTATGCCAACACTCCACAGTCTGCATTGGTTGCCGATCAGTTTCCGGTCACAATTCAAAGTGTTGGTTGTGACCTATAAAGCCCTTCATGGCATCGGACCAGAATATCTCTGGGACCGCCTTCTGCCACACCAGCGACCAGCAATCAGTTAGGTCCCACAGAGTTGGCCTTCTCCGGGTCCCGTCAACTAAACAATGTCGTTTGGCGGGACCCAGGGGAAGAGCCTTCTCTGTGGTGGCCCCTACTCTCTGGAACCAGCTTCCCCCGGAGATTAGAACTGCCCCCACCCTCCCTGCCTTTCGTAAACTCCTTAAAACCCACCTTTGCCGTCAGGCATGGGGGAATTGAAATATCTCCGCCGGGCGTATACAATTTAAGTATGGTATGTCTGTGTGTAGGTCTGCTTTAATAACGGGGATTTTAATGTTTTCTTTTTTAATCGTTAAATTATTAGATTTGTTATGAACTGTTTTTTATTGTTGTTGTGAGCCGCCCTGAGTCCACGGAGAGGGGCGGCATACAAATGTAATTAAATAAATAAATAAATAAATAAATAAAATAATTTTGAATTTATTTATTTATTTTGTCATTTTTATGTAGTGTGTATATTCTGCCAACAAACTAAACCCTGCCAACAAAAGTACATATAGTCAAGGCTGTGGTTTTCCCATTTGCAGTGTCTGGCTGTGAACGTTGAACCATAATAAGGAAGGCTGAGTGTCAAGGAATGGAGGCCTTTGAACTCTGATGCTGGAGAAGACTCCTGTGAGTCCCTTGGACTGCAAGGTGATCCAACCGGTCAGTCATGGAGGAGATCCACCCTGATTGCTCTTTAGAAGGCCGGAATATGAACTTCAAATACTTTGGTCACCTAACAAGAAAGAAGGACTCCCTGGGGAAGAGCCTAATGCTGGGAACAATGGAGGGCAAAAGAGGAAGGGGACGACAGAGAACGAGGTGGCTGGATGGAGTCACTGAAGCAGTCGGCGTGAGCTTCAATGGATTCCAGGGGATGGTAGAAGGCCTGGAGGAACGTTGTCCATGGGGTCGCGATGGATTGGACCGGTCAGTGACTACTTCAGCTTCAACCGCAACAACACAAGAGCGCGCAACAGATTCAAACTTAATACGAACCGCTCCAAACTTGACTGTAAAAAATATGATTTCAACAATCGAGTTGTTGAAGCGTGGAACTCATTGCCGGACTCAGTAGTGTCAACCCCTAACCCCCAACATTTCTCCCTTAGACTCTCCACGATTGACCTCTCCAGGTTCCTAAGAGGCCAGTAAGGGGCGTACATAAGTGCACTGGTGTGCCTTTCGTCCCCTGTCCAATTGTCTTTCCTTTCTCTCACTTATCATATATATTTTCTTTCTTTCATATATCCTCTCCTCTAAGTTCACTTTACCCTTATATATATTACTACATGTCTATTTTTCTTCCTATGTATTTGTTTATTGGACAAATGAATTAAATAAATAAACAAACAAACAAATAAATAAATAAATAAACAAACAACGTCGCAACTGGCAAATATAGTTTGTATTGGGGGTGGAGACCCTTTGAGAGCTGTATTCCACGAAATTTCATTTTAATGTATGCAAATTAGTGTACATAAAGGAACAATCAAGTTATTGTAAATCTAAGCCTAGACTTAATCCTCGATTTACGACCGCTTGCTTAGTGACCATTCAAAGTTAAAACATACACACAGGTTTTATGACCTGGATGCAAAGTTCCATAGTTTGGGGATTTGGGGCACCCATATTTTTGGCTTTCTGAAAGACCCTGAGGACTTGGCCTGAAGCCCAAAAGGAGGAGGGAGAGGACGAGGACGAGGAGGATGAGGAGGAGAAGAAGAAGAAGAAGAAGAAGAAGAAGAAGAAGAAGAAGAATGCTTATAAGGCTTATAAGTATGATAAATATGAAAGAAAGAAAGGAAGGAAGGAAGGAAGGAAGGAAGGAAGGAAGAGAAAGGAAGAAAGAAAGAAAGAAAGAAAAAGAAAGGAAGGAAGGAAGAGAAAGGAAGAAAGAAAGAAAGAAAGAAAGAAAGAAAGAAAGAAAGAAAGAAAAGAAAGAAAATTATTTACGGTGCCAAAGGAGGCAGGAAGGTTTTCTGTCTGGTTAGCCAAAACATTTGGGGGGGGGGCGTGGATTCTGCCCTTTGAGTTGCACTGCAGATAAGTTGAATGAAACAAAAAAGAAGTTCAGAAATGTCACACTGTACCTCCTTTTGCATCCTTCTTTACTGTATGTCAAGCACACACCACTAAGAGGCAGTCAAGACACGCAAGGCAAAGAACCAAGTCCTCTGGATTTTTAGTCTTGCAAAGGAGGAGAAAGGATGAAACGGCTCCACTCCTGCCATCTCTTGGTCTTGCTGCAACTCCACCATTCTTTCTTTCCTTCCATAGTTTTTGAAAGCCTGTCACCAAGAAGGTCCAAGTTGCCTCCTGAAAAAAAGGACATTTGCTCCCCTCTGTCGATGCAGCACAGGACTGCATTTGGCTTTGGGGGCAGCTGGAACACACACATTCAATTGATGGTCCAATTCAGAGGTGCTATTTAGCTGGTTCAGACCGGTTCACCCAAACTGGTAGCAGAAATCGTGGGTGGGCTCACCCACTCACCCTTCCTGGCGAACCTTTTTTCCCCTTGGGTGGCGAAAGAGTGTGCACGCATGCTATCGCACATTCACAAGTGCCCACACCTATAATTCAATGCCTGGTGAGAATAAAAACTTCTTTTCTTTATTTTTTTATTTTTCCTCTTGTCTTTCCCTCCCCCTTTTCTCTCTTTTTATTTATTTGTTTATTTATTTATTGTTAGAGTTGGAAGGGACCATGCAGGTCATCAAGTCCAACCCCCTGCCTAAGCAGGAACCCTATAGCATCCCAGCCAAATGGCAGTCCAATTTCCTCTTAAAAATGTCCAGAGTATTGGAGTTCACAACGTCCGCTGGTAGGTTGTTCCACTGGTTGATCGTTCTGACCGTCAGGAAGTTCTTCCTTGTTTCCAGGTTGAATCTCTCCTTGGTCACCTTTTCTTTCTCTCTCTTTAGCTTTATTTTCTTCCTTATTTTCTTTCCTTATGTAAGTGTGTATTTTGATTTATAACTGCATACTCTAAATTCACATACATTTGTACCAATATTCACATAATCCTTTTGCTTTATGTATCCCCTCCCCTATTTATCTTCAATAAAGATTAAAAAAAGAGAGAATGAAAACCCACCCCATTTTTTGCGGAAAAAAATGGCCGAAAATGGCCTGTTTTTCACAAAAACCGAGGTGTTTTTGCCTTCTAATTACCCCATCTAGCATGATTGGAGGAGGAATTCTGGGAGCTGAAATCCAGTTGTCTAAAAGCTGTCAGGTTTGAAGAGCCCTGAGTAAGGGGTGCAAGCAGTCATGGGCTCCAGCCTGTAAGCCCTGAGCCATTGCTCTGCTGTGGAAAGTGGAGCACGTAGGCCCGTTCCGGTTCTAGCTGCATGCACGAATCCCAGTGACCAGTTAGGTCCCACAGAGTTGGCCTTCTCCAGGTCCCATCAACTAAACAATGTTGTCTGGCGGGACCCAGGAGAAGAGCCTACTCTGTGGCGGTCCCGACCCTTTGGAACCAACTCCCCCTGGAGATTAGAACTGCCCCCACCCTCCTTGCCTTTAGTAAACTCCTTAAAACCCACCTCTGCTGTCAGGCATGGGGGAATTGAGACATCTCCCCTGGGCCTATACAGTTTATGCATGGTATGTTTGTGTGTATGTCTTGCTTTTTAAATAAGGGTTTTTTAGATTTTTTAATTATTAGATTTGTTATTGTATATTGTTTTTTACTATTGCTGTGAGCCGCCCCGAGTCTACGGAGAGGAGCGGCATACAAATCTAATAAATAATAATAATAATAATAATAATAATAATAATAATAATAATGATGATGACGATGATGATGATGATGATGATGATGTGCATGAGCAGTTGGAGCGATTCCGGTAAAGAAATTGCTGGGTTTTTGGCTTCTGGATATGCGCGGAAGCAAAGAAACCAGCAATTTTTGCTGCCGGAAAGACGTCCGCGTGAGAGATTTTGGCTGCTGCACATGCACAGCAGCTGGAATCTCGCTGAGGTGCCTAGAGCAGCAGCTGCCAAAATTGGCCTGCCTGTTACAGGTGCTGCCCATCCCTGGCCACGCAATGTTCTCTTGCGCCACAGGAGAGAGATGCCTGCAGCGCAGGGGAGCACCATGCCTGCGGCGCCCCTGCAGGCAAGGTAAGGACCGGGCGGGCCTCTCACAGTGTGGCACAGCAGGCGAGAGTGGGGAGGAAGCTGGCGTGAGAGGCGCGTGGCGTGGGTAGAGGTGGGCGAACGGCAGCGAGTGGGCGGCGGGGGGAAAGGCACCATGTAGCATGAACAGTGGCGAGGGGGCAGTGGAGGGGGACAAACAGCGGTGGGCAGCGGCAAGCGGGCACTTACCTTTGCCCATTTCCGGGTTCTTTTCACTTCTGTGCATGGTGGGATTGGTAGCCCGCACCTGGATGCCAGGGTCTTCAAACTTGGCAAGATGAAGACTTCCATCCCTGAGCTAGCATGACTGGAGGAGGAATTCTGGGAGTTGAAGTCCACTAGCTTTCAAGCTGTCAAGTTTGAAGTTTGTAAAAAGTGTACTTGGTTGTAAAAAAAGTATTCTGCTCCATGGGTATTCTATTCAATAATATATTACTGTAGCATTTGGTCAATGAAGGGCCGCACGTACCTTTTCCTACCGGATTGCTCCTGCAGGCCGGTGCGTGGGGCGGCAGGCACAAACACCCCTGTGCAAGGTTTTGCTTCTGCACATGTGCGAAAGCAAAGAAATTGGGAGAAATTGCCAAAATCTCACACGTGGGTACTCTCACATACCAAATTCTGGTGATGTTTGCCGATTTCTTCGCTTCCGCGCATGCACAGAGGCAAAAAAACGCACAAAAATTGCAGAAATCTCACGGGTGCAACAGTCCCCGTGTGAGATTTCAGTGATTTTCGCTGATTTCTTTGTTTTCGTGCAGGCGTGCAAGTAGAATCACACACAAGGGTGCACAGGGACATGCGGGGGCACAGCAAGAATGGCGATCCCAGGCATACTGGAGGCTGTCCAATACTGTGGTTCAGAATAATTTTTCCCTTGTTTTCCACCTCTAAAATCTAGGCCCGTGTCTTTCTTTCTATCTATCTATCTATCTATCTATCTATCTATCTATCTATCTATCTATCTATCTATCTATTCATTTATTTATTTGTTCCAAAACACAATAATACACAATGAAGGTAATAGAGGACACCTTTGAGGAAATAGAATTAGAGAAAGAATAGAAGAGCGAATATAGGAATAAAATATATCAATGAGAGAATACAAGAAAAGATATAGGAGATATAGGACAGTGGTCAGAAGGCACTCTAGTGCATTTATGAACGCCCCTTACTGACCTCTTAGGAATCTGGAGAGGTCAACTGTGGATAGTCTATGGGTAAAATGTTGGAGGCTAGGGTATGACACTATGGAGTCCGGTAATGAGTTCCACACTTCGACAACTCGATTACTAAAGTCGTATTTTTTGCAGTCAAGTTTGGAGCGGTTAATATTAAGCTTGTATCTGTTATATGCTCTTGTGTTATTGCGGTTGAAGCTGAAGTAGTCGTCGACAGGCAGGACGTTGCAGCATATAATCTTGTGGGCAATACTTAGATCATATTTAAGGCGTCTTAGTTATGGTAAGTAAATTTCACCACCGATTTGTACGCTTCTCGCAGGGTAGCCAGGCTGCAGAGCAACCGAAAGGAGGGAATCCAACCCAAAGCCGCCTACGACGGACCATCTCGGAAATACTTTCAGATTCTGGGATCTGGATCCAATGGCAAATCTCAAAAGCGATGCGCAGGGCTTCCTCCCAAAAAAAAAAAGCCTCCTTCATCACTTTTGGTGCCCCTCGGCATGGGGGGGTGGGATCCATTTTTGGCCTGTGATTGAAACTTCTGGAAACTGCTCGTGTGTGAACTGCTGGGAAATCTTGCCTTCCAGGGCAAGCTGGTTCCCAGAAGAAGGGAGGGATGGATTAACTGGACTTGGCTGGAGAGGGCGCAAAGCACCAGGAGGCAGGAGGCCGACTGCAACAGCCTGCATCGTCTGCATCTGAACAAGATACTACTGGCACCCCTCCCCTCCACCCCGCCCCACCTCCCGAGAGCCAGCCTGTCTGTCTCTTTCTGCAGGATGTGGAGCCGGGACAAAAAAAAAATATCTCGCCTTCAGCTGCCTCTGCAAAAAGCTAAAGTCGGCTGGTAGGGCGAGCTAACTTTGCAGGCTGGCATAAGGCCTTGGTAAAGTCACACTTGGAATCTCCTGGGAGGAAACAGGGCCGGAAAAGACGGGGAGAAGCCTCCGTGGGGCCTCTCTAGGAATCTCCTGGGAGGAAACAGGGCCGGAAAAGACGGGGATAAGCCTCCGTGGGGCTTCTCTAAGAATCTACTGAGAGGAAACAGGGCGGGAAAAGACGGGGAGAAGCCTCCGTGGGGCCTCTCTAAGAATCTCCTGAGAGGAAACAGGGCCGGAAAAGACGGGGAGAAGCCTTTGTGGGACCTCTCTAGGGATCTCCTGGGAGGAAACAGGGCCGGAAAAGATGGGGAGAAGTCTCCGTGGGGCCTCTCTAAGAATCTCCTGGGAGGAAACAGGGCCGGAAAAGACAGGGAGAAGCCTCCTTGGGGCCTCTCTTGGAATATCCTGGGAGGAAACAGAGCCGGAAAAGATGGGGAGAAGCCTCCTTGGGGCCTCTCTTGGAATATCCTGGGAGGAAACAGAGCCGGAAAAGATGGGGAGAAGCCTCCTTGGGGCCTCTCTTGGAATATCCTGGGAGGAAACAGAGCCGGAAAAGATGGGGAGAAGCCTCCTTGGGGCCTCTCTTGGAATATCCTGGGAGGAAACAGAGCCGGAAAAGATGGGGAGAAGCCTCCGTGGGGCCTCTCTAGGAATCTCCTGGGAGGAAACAGGGCCTCCACCCTCCCTGTGGTTTCCCCAATCGCACGCATTATTTGCTTTTATATTGATTCCTATGGGAAAAATTGCTTCTTCTTACAAACTTAAGAACCTGGTCACGGGACAAATTAGGTTCGTAAGTAGAGGTACCACTGTATTGCAGTTATGGAAGTTAGTAACCTGATTAAGTGGATCTGGCTTCTCTGTTGACTTTGCGTGCCAGAAGGTCGCAAAAGGGGATCGCATGACCCCAGGGCATTGCAAATGGTCATAAATATGAGTCACTTGCTAGGCGTCTGAATTTTGCTTTCCACACTTGCATTCAGTTTTGGTCACCACGATGCAAAAAGGATGTTGGAAAAAGTGCAGAGCAGAGCAACAAAGAGGATTAGGGGACTGGAGGCTAAAACATATGAAGAATGGTTGCAGGAACTGGGCATGGCTAATTTAATGAAAAGAAGGACCAGGAAAGACAGGATAGCAGTCTTTTTTTTAATTTTTAATTTTAATTTTTTATTTATTTATTTTGTCCAATAGACAATGAGGGTTTTAGTGGGTATATATCAATATACACATAGTAAAATACATGATGAAGGTTATAGAGGAGATACAAAATATATCTAAGAAATAATAGAAAAGAAGATATAGGAGTAGAACATATCAATGAAAGAATAGAAGAAGAGATATAGGAATAGAAGAAAGGTATAGGAGGTATAGGAGAGCAATAGGACAGGGGACGGAAGGCACTCTAGTGCACTTGTACTCGCCCCTTACTGACCTCTTAGGAATCTGGATAGGTCAACCGTAGATAATCTAAGGGTAAAGTGTTGGGGGTTTGAGGATGACACTATCAAGTCCAGTAATGAGTTCCACGCTTCGACAACTCGGTTACTGAAGTCATATTTTTTACAGTCAAGTTTGGAGTGGTTAATATTAAGTTTAAATCTGTTGTGTGCTCTTGAGTTGTTGTGGTTGAAGCTGAAGTAGTTGCCGACAGGCAGGACGTTGCAGCATATGATCTTGTGGGCAATACTTAGATCTTGTTTAAGGTGTCTTAGTTCTAAACTTTCTAAGCCCAGGATTGAAAGTCTAGTCTCATAGGGTATTCTCTTTTGAGTGGAGGAGTGAAGGGCTCTTCTGGTGAAGTATCTTTGGACATTTTCAAGGGTGTTGATGTCTGAGATGCAATATGGGTTCCAAACAGATGAGCTGTATCTCAGGGCTTGCCACAAAGAAGAGGGAGTCAAGCTATTCTCCAAAGCACCTGAGGGTAAAACAAGAAGCAAAGGGTGGAAACTAAACAAGGAGAGAAGCAACTTAGAACTACGGAGAATTTTTCTTACAGAACAATCAGTGGAACAGCTTGCCTCCAGATGTTGTGAATGCTCCAACATTAGAAGTTTTAAAGCAGATGTTGGATAACCATCTGTCTGAAGTAGCGTAGGGTTTCCTGCCTAAGCAGGGGGTTGGACTAGAAGACCCCCAAGGTCCCTTTCAACTCTGTTGTTGTTGTTGTTGTTGTTGTTGTTGTTGTTGTTATTATTATTATTATTATTATTATTATCATAATAAAGGGAAATATTTGTAGCTCAGGGTTGAAATGAGCGGGGCTTGGTGCTCTCTGAGGAATTCTGGGAGTTGAAGTCCCTACATCTTAAAGCCACCATGGTTGAGAAACCTGGATCTCCAACATCTCCAGTTCAACCACCTTGAGGTTACGGGAATTGGCAGCCAGGAAATAATTTCACCAAGCAGAAGTTTAACAATTCAGGATCAACAGGTAAAGGATTTGTACTTTGACACCTGGCACAATAATCTGGAAAGCACCTTTTTCCCGGCTGCCTATTTTCGGAGTACATACTGCTAGTACTTTCTATTTTATTTTTCCCCTATGGCCCTGCAGATAACGCCACATCTGGTGATATTATAGAGCCTGCAGCTTCCTTATCTGGTTGCTAAGTTTATGTTCATGTTTATTCTCTTTGGTGAGCTGTTCCTCTCGTGGGAGGAAGGGAGAGGGCCTGGGCATCATTCTGGGTGTCGGTTATGGTCTTAAGACTATCTGTAAGACAAAGAAAGGGAAAGTGAATCGACTTTGATTCTCCCCCTCTATGAGGGGTGACTCCGATTTGCAAACCATTTTAACTTCAGATTGGCGAGATTCTGTTAAAAAGACTCTTACGATAAAATGGAATTTTATTTATTATTATTATTTATTACATTTGTATGCTGTCCCTCTCTGGAGACTCGGAGCAGCTCACAACAAAACAGTACAAATCCAATGGTTAAACATAGAAACATAGAAGACTGACGGCAGAAAAAGACCTCATGGTCCATCTGCCCTTATACTATTTCCTGTATTTTATCTTAGGATTGATATATGTTTATCCCAGGCATGTTTAAATTCAGTTGCTGTGGATTTACCAACCACATCTGCTGGAAGTTTGTTCCAAGGATCTACTACTCTTTCAGTGAAATAATATTTCCTCACATTGCTTTTGATCTTTCCCCCAACTAACTTCAGATTGTGTCCCCTTGTTCTTGTGTTCACTTTCCTATTAAAAACAGTTCCCTCCTGAACCTTATTTAACCCTTTAACATATTTAAATGTTTCGATCATGTCCCCCCTTTTCCTTCTGACCTCCAAACTATACAGATTGAGTTCATTAAGTCTTTCCTGATATGTTTTATACTTAAGACCTTCTGAAATAAAGTGAGACCAGACAAGTACTCGGTAAACGGTTCCTTTATTAGCTCTTTTTGAAAAGTGACTCCAGCATGGAACTCGTCTGAGCTGTCAGTGGAAAATACAGCTCTATTTATACTGTTTGTAGCTTGCGCCAAAAGGAACTGTCATGCGTCTGGTCCAATCAGACGCGACCTTGTATTTTTTACAATTTCTGCCCGGAGACAGCCTTTTTACCTCAGTTAACTATTTACATATACTCAACACCCCTCCCTCCTTAGTTTGTAGTAATGTCAATCAGTGAGCCATGTGATGTAATCCGCCAATCTGCTTGGTCTGCGCGAGGCTCGCTCTGACCTGCGCAGATCATTTGAGTCCGGAATTTCCACGGTGGAGGTCGGTTCGCTGCTAGCTCCTGAGTGTGGCTGGGCCCGAGTTGGGGCTCTGGCCTGCTGAGTCGAGTATGCAGGCATCGTACCGACCTCTGAAGAAGATGAAGTTGGCTCGGTGTCGCCGGAGGACCTTTCCTGTCCGGGTGAGTCCATTTGTAAATCCAACAAATCAGGCTGTGTACAAAAGTCTGCTTGGGGGGAAGAATTCATGTTAGCGGTTTGTTCACGGTTTGATTCAATGCGCCCTCGCAAATGATCAATGTGCCGTTTCCATATACGGCCGTCCTCAAGTTGTACAAAATACGTTTTTGGAGCGGTTTGTTGTATTATTTTTCCCTTGATCCAATTTAACCCCCCATCAAAATTTTTAGCAAATACATACTGACCAAGGTACAAATTTCTTTCTGGTGGTACAGATATAACATCATAACAATTGGTAGTGCAATACCGAGGGTGCAACCTGTCCAGGGGAGATCTTAGTTTTCTACCCATTAAAATTTCTGCAAGACTCTTATGGGTAATAGAATTGGGTGTAATGTGTTGCATTAATAAAAATTGGTCTAAATTTTGCTGTACTTCCCCTGGACCTGCTCTGCGTAGTGCTTCCTTTGCTACGCGAACATAACGTTCTGCAAGACCATTAGCCCATGGCGAGTAAGGGGATATGAGTGCGTGTCTGACCCCCCAAATTGCTCAGAAACATTTCAAATTGTCTAGCTGTTAGTTGCGGCCCATTATCAGAGACTAGTAAATCTGGACATCCATGAGTTGCAAACAAATGGTACAAGGCTTTAATAGTGGCACATGTGGTTATATTATGCATGGCTATTATTTCAACCCATCTAGAGAAGGCGTCTACTACAATTAGGAAGTACTGAGACCCTATTGGGCCTGCGAAGTCGATGTGTATTCTTGACCATGGCCCTGTGGGTTTCTCCCATTCTGTTGGAGTAGTTTTAGGGGGATTAGGTCGTGACTCCTGGCATGGGTCAAATTTGGCTACCCGCTGTTCAATGTCGGTATCTAGGCCTGGCCACCACACATGTCCCCTGGCCAAACCTTTCATTCTGACAATGCCAGGATGGCCCACATGCAACATAATGAGTACTTTTTGTTTTAGACCATCAGGAATGACCACTCTATCACCCCATAACACACAACCCCTCATGTATGACAACTCTAACCTCTTAGTTTTAAAATCTGCTAACCGTGCTTCCTCAGGGTCTCCATGCCAACCCTTCTGTATGCAATTGATGACCCTTTGCAGAATTGGGTCTTTTTTGGTGTGCTCAGCCACCTCTTTGGCTGTAGTCAAAGGGTTTTCTTCAAAATCTAAAAGTAATACATCTTCTGATGGGGTTGGGTCTTCCACTAATTCAGCCATGGGGCACCTGCTTAGATCGTCTGCATGATTTATTGACTTTCCCCCTTTGTGGATTAGGTCATATTGGTACCCTGAGAGGAACAATGCCCACCTAATTAGTCTGGGGGGCATGAAAGGAGGTGTTGGCTTGTTAGAAGCCAGAAGACCTAATAGGGGCTTGTGATCAGTGATTAATTCAAATCTCCTCCCAAAAAGATAGTTATGCAATTTTTTTACACTTGCTACTAAGGCCAAAGCCTCTTTGTCCAGTTGGCTTTAGTTCCTTTCAGAGGATGACATAGTTCTAGAGAAAAATGCGATTGTCGCTTCGGTATTGTTGGGCATTACATTAGCCAATACCCCACCCACCCCATAAGCTGAAGCGTCGCACGTAAGCCTTAGGGGCAATACTGAACTATATTGAACCACCACGCTCTTGGAGGTCAACAATTTTTTAATTTGACCAAAAGCTTCGCATTCAGGTATGCCCCAGGTCCAGGGAATTCCCTTCTGAAGCAGCCGGTGTAGGGGTTCTGTGGCCGTTGCCTTCTGTTTCAAAAAGATAGAGTAAAAATTAAGAAGGCCTAAAAACGCTTGTAATTCTGTCTTAGTTTTTGGTTCGGGTGCTTCAGTTATAGCTTTTAATTTTTCTGTAGTGGGGTGGATGCCGTTACCATCTATCCTATATCCCAGGAATTCAACACTTCCAGTCCCCCATACGCATTTATCTGCTTTGACCCTTAAGCCCTTAGATTGTAGCCTCTGTAATACTGCTCGGATTCTTTGATTCAGTTGTGACTGGGTTTGTCCTGAAATAAGTATATCATCAAAGTAGGGGATAGTTCCCTCAATACCCGCCAATAAACGCTCCATCAAGCATTGAAATATGCCGGGGACTATGCTTACCCCAAATTGTAACCTTGTGCACCTAAAGGCCCCCCTGTGGGTCACAATGGTTTGCGCCAGAGATGTAGGCTCATCGACCGGAAGTTGTTGGTATGCTTGCGCAAGGTCGATTTTTGCAAAAACCCTCCCCTCTCCTAGTGAATGAAGGAGATGCTGGACCACCGGGATTGGATATGGGTGATGCTGGAGGGCTTTGTTTAGTGTTGATTTATAGTCCGCACAGACCCTTAAGGAGCCATCTGGTTTTAGTGGCGTGACTATGGGTGTTTCCCAAGGCCCTTGCTCAACAGGGACTAGTATGCCCTGAGATATGAGTTTATCTAGCTGCTGGTCTAATTTGGGTAGAAGAGGTAAAGGGACCCTTCGAGGCTTGAGTCTGACCGGGGGAACGTTAGGGTCTATAGAAAAAGAGATAGGGGTCCCCTTATAAGTACCCAAAGTGGGGCTGAATACCTCTGGGAATTCGTTTACAAAGTTTGGAATATCAGTATCAGCATTAAACATACAAACCCCTGAGATTTCAATGCCCAAAGGGCACATCCAAGTTAGACCAAGGAGAGAGTGTTTAGCCCCCGCAACCACAATTATTGGAAGAGAACATTTTACATTTTTAAATTGTACAGGCACATATACTTCTCCCAACACAGGAATGACATTTCCCTGAAAATCTCTAATTACCAATGAGGTTTGCGTTAAGTCAGATTTACGCAGATTAGGAATATACATTTTAAACTTGCCCCAAGGCATAATAGAATATTTAGACCCTGTGTCCAGTTCTAGATCGCAAGGCTTGCCATTGAGGAGCAGGGAGATTACAATTTTGTTCCCTTGCATTGTATTTGTGCTATTAACGTAAAGTTGTGCGTTACCTCTTGAGTAGTCGCGGTTAGCAGCCGCGTAGTTTCTCCGGTTTGAGCCTCTGGAGAACCTGTTGTCCCGCGGTTGTTGTGCCTGGTTGTTGTATCTCTGTGGCCGAGGAGTGGAGAAGGACTCCTCGGGTAGGGGGGCTCTGCAAGCCTCGGCGATGTGGCCGCGCCGGTTGCAGCGGCAGCAGATGGCGTCCCGAAAGGGGCAGCGTTGTCGTGGGTGGTTCCCTCGGCAGCCGGAGCAGGGGGTGGAGGGGCGAGGGTATCTGGGATGTCTAGATGGGTCTGCTGCCAATAGGAGACAGGTGTCGTCGGCGCTGGCTGGTGGGCTGAGGTCGTCGGAAGGCTCGGCTTGGAGATCAGAAGAGGTGATTTTGGAGACGGTTTCCTTCTTCTCGTGCTCTTTAAGCTCTTTTGCAGCCGCGTCGGCGACCTCGGCGGTTTGAGCTAACTTAATGACAGCTTGGAGTGTAGGCTCGTCCTCGGTGAGGAGCTTATTACGGACGGTGGAGTTTTTCATCCCGAAGATAAGGGCGTCGGTGAGGCGAGCTTCCGGGCTGTCAAACTTGCACTTTGACAGCACCGTTCGAAGTCGCGTAGCGAATTGATTGATGGACTCGGAGTCCCGTTGAGCCATTCTTGAAAATTGGTGTCGGAACACCACGGCTGGCTTCGTGGGCTTGAAGTGATTTGCGAGTCTTGCTTGTAGGTCGTCCCATGGAACGGATTTCGCCGGGAGCGGGTCGGTTAGAGTCTGCACGAGGTCGAAGATTTCTTGACCGCAATAGTTGAGAAAAATAGCCCACTTCCTGTCGGCTTCGGCGTTTCCCATTCCAGCCGCTTCAAGGAAGATTTCGAATCTTGTCATGTAGGCGCTCCACGACGACTTTTGGGGGTCGAAAAAGTCAGGAACCCGGCCGATCTGGAGATTGTTCATCCTGCACGCGTGGTTTCTTCGGTTCTCGTCGCCAATGAAATGAAGTGAGACCAGACAAGTACTCGGTAGACGGTTCCTTTATTAGCTCTTTTTGAAAAGTGACTCCAGCATGGAACTCGTCTGAGCTGTTAGTGGAAAATACAGCTCTATTTATACTGTTTGTAGCTCGCGCCAAAAGGAACTGTCATGCGTCTGGTCCAATCAGACGCGACCTTGTATTTTTTACAATTTCTGCCCGGAGACAGCTTTTTTACCTCAGTTAACTATTTACATATACTCAACACCTTCCACCATTCTTGTAGCCCGTCTTTGGACCCGTTCAATTTTGTCAATATCTTTTTGTAGGTGAGGTCTCCAGAACTGAACACAGTATTCCAAATGTTGTCTCACCAACGCTCTATATAAGGGGATCACAATCTCCCTCTTCCTGCTTGTTATACCTCTAGCTATGCAGCCAAGCATCCTACTTGCTTTTCCTACTGCCCGACCACACTGCTCACCCATTTTGAGACTGTCAGAAATCACTACCCCTTAAAAGAGGAGAATCAGAACTGCAGAAAAAACAATGGCTGCCAACCTGCCTTCCATTGAGGACCTGTGTACTGCACGAGTCAAAAAGAGGGCGGGGAAAATATTTACTGACCCCTCACATCCTGGACACAAACTGTTTCAAGTCCTACCCTCAAAACATCACTAAAGAGCACTGCACACCAAGACAACTAGACACAACAACAATTTTTTTTCCAAACGCCATCACTCTACTAAACAAATAATTCCCTCAACACTGTCAGACTTTCTACTAAATCTGCACTTCTATTCTACTAGTTTTTCGCATCATTCCTTTCGCCCATTTCCTCCCATGTTGACTGTATGACTGTAATTTGTTGCTTATATCCTAAGATTTTTATTAATATTACTTCTTCATTGCTTATTTGACCCCTATGACAATTATTAAGTGTCGTACCACATGATTCTTGACAAATGTATATTTTATTTTATGTACGCTGAGAGCATATGCACCAAGACAAATTCCTTGTGTGCCCAATCACACTTGGCCAATAAAAATTCTATTCTATCTATTCTATGTTAAAACAATTTAAAACCCTTAATATAAAAAACAATCATACATCTCATACAAACCATACGTAAAGCGGAAACGGCCCACGGGAATCAATTTCCCCATGCCTGGTGACAGAGGTTTTTTTTAAGGAGTTTGAGAAAGGCAAGGAGGGTGGGGGCAGTCCTAATCTCCAGGGGGAGTTGATTCCAGAGGGTCAGGGTCACCACAGAAAAGGCTCTTCCCCTGGATCCCACCAGATGACATTGTTTTGTCAACGGGACCCGGAAAAGGTCAACTCTGTGGGACCTAACCGGTGGTTGGGATTCGTTCATTTGCTCATCTGGACATATTCCCTGCCTTGTTTACTTGAGAGGGCTGATAGTAGCAGTTCCAGCCTTCTGGAATGAACTCTCCAGAGACTGATGTCCTTCCTTCCTTCCTTCCTTCCTTCCTTCCTTCCTTCCTTCCTTCTCCTCCCTCCCTCCCTTCCCTCCCTCTCACCCTCTCTCCCACCCTCCTTCCCTCCCCATTCTTTCTCCACTTCTTCCTTCCTTCCTTCCTCCCTCCCTTCTTTCCTTCCTCTTCTTCTTTCTTTTCCATCCATCCACTGCCTTAGTTGATGAATTTTGATCACATGACCACAGGGCACGCCGCAACAGTCTTAAGCGTGAAAAACTGTCTATCACTCCCCCCCCCCCCGGAACTGTTGTAATGTTGAACGGTCCCTAAACAAGCTATTGTTATCTGCGGTACTGCCTTCTGCCGCATGAGTCCCAGCGACCAGTTAGATCCCACAGAGTTGGCCTTCTCCGGGTCCCGTCAACTAGGGGAAGAGCCTTCTCTGTGAGGGCCCCGGCCCACTGGAATCATCTCCCCCGGGAGATTTGCACTGCCCCCACCCTCCTCGCTTTCCATAAGAGTTTAAAGACCTATCTGTGAAGCCAGGCTTGGGGCCATTACACCCCAGTCCCCTAGCCAACGAGTGTAGTATGTCCTGCAGTGTGAATAGGAATGAATGTTTTTAAATGTTATTAGAGTTTTTTAAGTTTTTTATCAATATTAATTGACTTTTTTAGATATATATATATATTGTTTATTGGTTGCCAATTGGTTTCCGGACACAATTCAAAGTGTTGGTGATGACCTATAAAGCCCTACACGGCATCGGACCAGACTACTTACAGGACCGCCTTCTGCCGCATAAATCCCAGCGGCCGATCAGGTCCCACAAAGCTGGCTTTCTCCAGATGCTGTCGATCAGATAATGTCGTCTGGCGAGGCCTAGGGGAAGAGCCTTCTCTGTAGCGGCCCCGGCCCTCTGGAACCAGCTCTCTCCGGAGATTCGGACTGCCCCCACCCTCCCTGCCTTTTGCAAGAGCCTTAAGACCTATCTATGTCGCCAGGCATGGGGCAACTAGCACGTGCCCCTCTTCTAACCATTAAAAGTTATGTGTGGTAATGATTGTGATATTGTACTATTGCTTGTTTTTAAAGATAATGGGTTTTAGCCATAGTTTTAATTATTAGATTTGTACTTTTACAAAGCCAAACTTGACTGTAAAAAATGTGATTTCAACAATCGAGTTATCGAAGCTTGGAACTCACTACCGGACTCAATTGTGTCAACCCCTAACCCCCAACATTTCTCCCTTAGACTCTCCACGATTGACCTCTCCAGGTTCCTAAGAGGCCAGTAAGGGGCGTATATAAGTGCACTGGTGTGCCTTTCGTCCCCTGTCCAATTGTCTTTCCTTTCTTTCACCTATCTTATATATTCTCTTCCTTTCACATATCCTCTCCTCTAAGTTCACCTTCACCCTCTTTTTACATTATCACATGTCTATTTTCTTCCTATGTATTTGTGTATTGGACAAATGAATGAATAAATAAATAATAAATATTGTTTTATCATTGTTGTGAGCCACCCCGAGTCTCCGGAGAGGGGCGGCATACAAGTCTAATAAATTATTATTATTATTATTATTATTATTATTATTATTATTATTAATTATTATTATTATTCTTTTGATAGGTTGTGAGCCGCCCTGATACATAAATATTGTTAAGTCAAGGGCTCCCTGTAAGTATTGGAGGCTGGAAATTACACATGAATCTTAAGCAGGAAAATTCAAACAAGGACTTTCTTTCTTTCTTTGTTTTTTTTAAACCTAGGAGTGTCTTCAAAGAAGAAAGTGAAACCCACTGGGTGATGTTGACATGAGCCTCGGGGAAGGAGGAAGAGTTGACAGTCTTGATCGGAAGGAGAGAAGACAGCCACAAAACAAAACAACCAACAGCCAGCGAAGGAATTCCCTAAATCTCAGGTAAGCCTGCAAACTAAAATTGGACGAAGAGGCTCCCCAACTCAGAACAGATAGGAAGTAGGTCTCGTTTTCAGTTCACGGCGGGTATCGTAACAGCTGATAAAAATTATTGGTCTTTTCTAAAAACAGGTGCTGACAAAAAGGAGGGAGGGAGAAGCAGGCAAGGAGGTTGTGTGTTAAAAGATGGTTAACACCTGTTGTGTGACCGAGTTTGAGCTTGGAAACATGTGGATCTTAATTTTATTTAATTTATTTTTATTTCTGCCTGTAGATTTTCTTCCCTGAGTTGTAGAGCTTCATGTATGATCTTGGTTCAAAGCCTTCGTGAAAAAAAGCCCTTAAAGAACAAACGAGACTCGCAGTTTGCTGGAATCCACTGAAATGTTTATTTGAAATGAACTCTCTTTTTCTCTTCTCCAGAAATGGGAGGAGGAGGCTACCGGAGCTACAGAATGGGGCTGCCGTAGCCATCTTGCCTCAGTATCTCTTTTGTTTTCGCTTTTACACCTTGCTAAGGACAGCCATCGTAGATGAGGCTGCTCTGTTTTCAAATACGGCAACTAAAATCCAGAGTAGCTCTTAAAAAAAAAAAAAAGTTGTTAAGAAATATTAAATAATAATAATAATACTTTATTTATTTATTTATTTATTGGATTTGTATGCCACCCCTCTCCGTGGACTCGGGGCGGCTAACAATAGTAATAAAAACAATATGTAGCAATCCAATAATAAAACAACTAAAAACCCTTATTATAAAAACCAGACATACATACTGACATACCATGTATAAACTGTAGAGGCCCAGGGGGAAAGAATATCTCAGTTCCCCCATGCCTGATGGCAGAGGTGGGTTTTAAGGAGCTTACAAAAGGCAAGGAGGGTGGGGGCAATTCTGATATCTGGGGGGAGTTGGTTCCAGAGGGCCGGGGCTGCCACAGAGTAGGCTCTTCCCCTGGGTCCCGCCAAACGACATTGTTTAGTTGACGGGACCCGGAGAAGGCCCACTCTGTGGGACCTAATCGGTCGCTGGGATTCGTGCGGCAGAAGGCGGTCCCTGAGATAATCTGGTCCGGTGCCATGAAGGGCTTTATAGGTCATAACCAACACTTTGAATTGTGACCGGAAACTGATCGGCACCCAATGCAGACTGCGGAGTGTTGGTGTGACATGGGCGTTTTTGGGAAAGCCCATGATTGCTCTCGCAGCTGCATTCTGCACGATCTGAAGTTTCCAAACACTTTTCAAAGGTAGCCCCATGTAGAGAGCGTTAATAATAATAATAATAATAATAATAATAATAATAATAATAATAATAATGTCATCTCCGGGACCGCCTTCTGTCGCACAAATCCCAGCGACCAGTTAGGTCCCACAGAGTTGGCTTTCTCCGGGTCCCGTCGACTAAACAATGTCATCTGGCGGGACCCAGGGGAAGAGTCTACGGAGAGGGGTGGCATACAAATTTAGTAAATATTAATAATAATAAAGAGACTTCTCTGTGGCGGCCCCGACCCTCTGGAACCAGCTCCCTCCGGAGATTAGGATTGACCCCACCCTCCTTGCCTTTCATAAACTCCTTAAAACCCACCTCTGCCATCAGGCATGGGGGAATTGAGCCATCTCCCCCAGGCTTATATAGTTTATGCATGGTATGCTTGTGTGTATGTTTGGCTTTTTAAATAAAGGGTTTTTAGATATTGGTGGAACCCGGAGAAGGCCAACTCTGTGGGACCTAATCGGTCTCTTGGATTCGTGCAGCAGAAGGCGGTCCCGGAGATATTCTGATCCGATGCCATGAAGGACTTTATAGGTCATAACCAGCACTTTGAATTGTGGCTGGAATACCCCTTTATAAATACACTGCTCAAAAAAATAAAATAAAGGGAACCCTCAAAGAACACATCCTAGATCTGAATGAATGAAATATTCTCAATGAATATTTTGTTCTGTACAAAGTTGAATGTGCACAACAGCAGGTGAAATCGATTGTCAATCAGTGCTGCTTCCTAAGTGGGCAAGTTTGATTTCACAGGAGTTTGATTTACTTGGAGTTATATTGGGCTGTTTAAGTGTTCCCTTTATTTTTTTCAGCAGTGTATGTTGTTTCCTGTGAAGAGAAGAAATTTCTCTTTTCTTAGCGGGTATTTGGGGCGAACCTGAAACTCTCTTACGGTTGACGCGCTCGGTATCCGGTTTCTCAATTTAGCCGTTCTCAGATGATGCTTCTGTTTTATTCATGACCTCCTGCCAATCCTTACAATTCACGAGGAGGTATGTTTAGATGCACGTACAGGGAGTCCTCAATTTACAACAGTTTATTTCGCCAGAAGAGCCCTTCACTCCTCCACTCGAAACAGAATACCCTACGAAAATAGACTAACAATCCTGGGTCTAGAAAGCTTAGAACTACGGCGCCTAAAACACGATTTAAGTATTGCCCACAAGATCATATTCTGCAACGTCCTACCGGTCAATGACTACTTCAGCTTCAACCGCAACAACACAAGAGCACGCAACAGATTCAAACTTAATATTAACCGCTCCAAACTTGACTGTAAAAAATATGACTTTAACAATCGAGTTGTCGAAGCGTGGAACTCATTACCAGACTCAATAGTGTCAACCCCTAACCCCCAACATTTCTCCCTTAGACTCTCCAAGATTGACCTCTCCAGGTTCCTAAGAGGTCAGTAAGGGGTGTACATAAGTGCACTAGTGTGCCTTTCGTCCCCTGTCCAATTGTTTTCCTTTATCTCATATATGATATATATTTTCTTCTTTCATATATCCTCTCCTCTATTTTTACATATTATCTTTATATATATTACTTCATGTCTATTCTCTTCCATATGTATTGTGTATTGGACAAATGAATAAATAAATAAAATATTTATTATATTTCTATGCTGCCCTTCTCCTGAGACACAGGGCGGCTTACAACAAAACCAATACAAAGTACAGTATGTGAAAATACTAATACTAAAAATACTAAAAACCGTTAAATCTAGACTCATGTAAAAAAATCTTTAAAAGTCATATTCTAAAATCTCAAATTATATAAAAAAACAATCCTCTACATTTTGTCCTAACATTATTCATTCAAAGATAGACCGGGCTACATGTTAATGATCAGTGGCCCCAAGCCTGTCGGCAGAGGTGCATTTTTAAGGCTTTACGGAAGGCCGGCAGGGTGGCAGCAGTATGAATCTCTGGGGGGGAGTTGATTCCAGAGGGCCGGGGCCACCACATAGAAGGTCCTGCCCTAGGTCCTGCCAGGCACCATTGCCTAGCTGACGGGACCTGGAGAAGGCCAACTCTTTGGGACCTAACCAGCTGCTGGGATACATGATGCAGAAGACGGTTCCACAAGTAATCTACTCCAATGGCATGTGGGGCTTTATAGGCCATAACCAACACATTGTTTGCTTAATGACTGTTCGAAATCACAACGGCACCGACAAAGTAGTATGTATGTATGTATGTATGTATGTATGTATGTATGTATGTATGTATTTATGCATTCATTCAGGCTTCTATGCCATCGACTCGCAATGAGACTCAGGGCGGCTCATAGCAATATGAAAAATACAGTACAATATAAAAGAAGTCAAAATACAGTGGTACCTCATCATACGAACCTAATTGGTTCCAGGAGGAGGTTCTTAAGGTGAAAAGTTCGTAAGACGAAACAATGTTTCCCATAGGAATCAATGTAAAAGCAAATAATGCCTGCAAATCCTTCAGGAAAATCCCAAACTTTAGAAGGGAGGCGAACAGAGGGCAGGGAGGAGCAGCTAAAGGGGGCGGGTGGAAGAAGCCAGGCTAGGCTAAAGGGTGAGTGGGAAGGAAGAAAGGCAAGGGGGGCGCCCCTCCCTTTTCTGTCTTCAAAAGACACCGTTTCAGTGCCTTTGCAAGCATGCAAAATCTTTACTCCTCCAAGCTGCCCCTCCCTTTTCTTTCTTCAAAAGACACCCTTTCAGTGCCTCTGCAAGCACGCTGTTCTCCTAGTTATTTAAATGGAGTCTTTTCCCCCTCCAAGCCCGCCCCTCCCTTTTCTTCAAAAAAGGGGGAACTCCCCCCCCTTCATCCCAGCAGCAGCGGCTTGTAAGGTGAAAATAGTTTGGAAGAAGAGGCAAAAAAATCTTAAACACCGGGTTCGTATCTTGAAAAGTTCGTTAGAAGAGGCGTTTGTAAGATGAGGTACCACTGTATTAAATTAAGACAATAAAACCCCATTTTAAACCCTACAAGGCAAACAACCGAATCAACATGCATGTGTACCGCTCATACAGTAGTGCCTGTACTTACGAACTTAATTCGTTCTGTGATCGGGTTCTTAAGTGGAAAAGTTCGTAAGAAACAATTTTTCCCATAGGAATCAATGTAAAAGCAAATAATGCATGCGATTGGGGAAACCACAGGGAGTATGAGGCCATGTTTCCTCCCAGGAGATTCCTAGAGAGGCCCCACGGAGGCTTCTCCCCACCTTTTCCAGTCCTGTTTTCTCCCAGGAGCTTCCTAGAGGGGCCCCACGGAGGCTTCACCCCACCTTTTCTGGCCCTATTTCCTCCCAGGAAATTCCTAGAGGGGCCCCACAGAGGCTTCTCCCCACCTTTTCCGGCCCTGTTTCCTCCCAGGAGATTCCTAGAGAGGCCCCACAGAGGCTTCTCTCTGCCTTTTCCAGTTACAGTTTCACAGGCTTGGGTTCATAAGTGGAAAATGGTTCTTGAGAAGAGGCAAAAAAATCTTAAAAACCCGGTTGTTATCTAGAAAAGTTCATAAGTAGAAGGCATTCTTAAGTAGAGGTACCACTGTACAGTTCGGCCGCGACAGATGTAATATTAAGACTATTTTTTTAATTTTAAGTAAATAGTCTTTACTTAAGGCTATTTTTCACATTTATGACCATTGCAGCATCCCTGTGGTCATGTGATTTACATTCGGATGTTTGACAATTGACTCAGTTATAGCACCAGCATTAGCGCTTAGACTTATATATTGCTTCACAGTGTTTTACAGCCCTCTCTAAGCAATTTACGTATCACCTTCAACAAATCTGGGTCAAGCTTTGTTCGGAAACTTCAGATCGTGCAGAATGCAGCTGCGAGAGCAATCATGGGCTTCCCAAGGTATGCCCATGTCACACCAACACTCCGCAGTCTGCATTGGTTGCCGATCAATTTCCGGTCACAATTCAAAGTTGGTTATGACCTATAAAGCCCTTCATGGCATCGGACCAGAATATCTCCGGGACCGCCTTCTGCCGCACGAATCCCAGCGACCGGTTAGGTCCCACAGAGTTGGCCTTCTCCGGGTCCCGTCGACTAAACAATGTCGTTTGGTGGGACCCAGGAGAAGAGCCTTCTTTGTGGCAGCCCCGACCCTCTGGAATCAACTCCCCCCAGAGATCAGAACTGCCCCCACCCTCCTTGCCTTTCGTAAAGTTCTTAAGACCAATCTCTGCCGTCAGGCATGGGGGAACTGAGACATCTCCCCCGGGCCTATACAGTTTATACATGGTATGTTTGTGTGTGTGTTTGCTTTTAATAATGGGGGTTTTAGTGTTTTTTAAATTATTAGATTTGTCATTATTGTGAGCCGCCCCGAGTCTATGGAGAGGGACGGCATACAAATCTAATAAATAATAATAATAATAAATAATAATAAGCTTGTGGCCTCTGGGCCATATAAGTCATACACTGGCCATGCCCACCCCTGGTTTAGCAAAGGGGGGGGAAAATCACAATACGTGACAACATGACATCGCAAGTTTAACACCCCTGTTATTCTCCTGTTCTATTATTCTGAATGAGTTCTCTCATCGCTTGGCGTCATTTGACTCACCTGGCAATCCAGTGCGCATGCCCAGGAACTTTAGGTGTGACATACATCCCATAACATTCTTAGCGCGGTCCATGTTAATACTTGTCCCATTCAGGAGGTGTGCTTCCCACATTGTAATGATTTTGGCGAGTTTACTAAAGTTCAGATCCACGTACGATTCTTCCCCTTGGCAGGTTTGAACCAGTTCTTATCAGTTTCTGCATTCGTCATGCAGAATTCGCTTTGTTAACTTCGAAGAACTCAAAATATTAATCAAAGACACCCTTAGTTACTGGAAAAATTACTCAAAAAGCCTCCATCAAAACTGAGGACCTGCTGGCGCTCATTGACCTTGGTTGCTTTCTTGCAGAAGTTTCATTATACGATTATGTAAGCTTGATCTAGTAGGCGCTAGTAAGTGTGGTGTTGGCTCTGTTTATATAGAATTGCCATGCCACTGTTGGTAGGGATGTGGTTTTCCCGCCTTGATTTAAGTTATTGTTTTCTGTTTGTGGAAACTAATCATCAGGTAGAGTGCTGTACTGCAGGCCACTGAAGCTGACTTGTAGATCTGAGGGTCAGCGGTTCAAATCTCATCACCGGCTCAAGGTTGACTCAGCCTTCCATCCTTCCGAGGTGGGTAAAATGAGGACCCGGATTGTGGGGGCAATAGCCTAGCTCTGTTAAAAAAAGTGCTATTGCTAACATGTTGTAAGCCGCCCTGAGTCTAAGGAGAAGGGCGGCATAAAAATCGAATAAATAAATAAATAAATAAATAAATAAATAAATAAATAAATAAATAAATAAATAAATAAATAAATAAATAAATAAATAAAGTGAACACAAGGACAAGGGGACACAATCTGAAGTTAGTTGGGAGAAAGATCAAAAGCAACATGAGAAAATATTATTTTACTGAAAGAGTAGTAGATCCTTGGAACAAACTTCCAGCAGACGTGGTTGATAAATCCACAGTAACTGAATTTAAACATGCCTGCGATAAACATATATCCATCCTAAGATAAAATACAGAAGGGCAGACTAGATGGATCATGAGGTCTTTTTCTGCCGTCAGTCTTCTATGTTTCTAAAACTCATTCAGCTCCCTGTTTTGTCCAGATCGGAAAGAAGTACAGTGATCCCTCGATCATCGCGAGGGTTCCGTTCCAGGACCCCTCGCGATGATCGATTTTTCGCAAAGTAGCGGTGCGGAAGTAAAAACACCATCTGCGCATGCGCAGATGGTGTTTTTACTTCCACCGCAGCAGCGAGGAGCCGAAGATTGGGTTTCCCCGCCGCCTCGCTGCTGCTGCTTGTCCGCGCGCGCGCCGCCCGCCCTTCGCCCGCCCACGCTGTTGCTGGGGCCGCTTCCCAGCTGGGAAGCGGCCCTGGGGTTTCCCTGCGCGCGTGCCGCCCGCCCGCCCACGCCGTTGCTCGCGCCTTACCGGGGCAAGAGGGGGAAGACCCAGGGAAGCCTCTGCCCGGCGGGGAAACTCCACCATCTACGCATGCGTGGAAGGGCATGCATGCGCAGATGGTGGAGTTTACTTCCGGGTTGAAAACTCGCGATATAGCGTTTCGCAATAGGTGAGATCGCGAAACTCGAGGGATCACTGTATTTTTATTTTATTTATAAGAGAAGTGTAGCTGCAAATAGCATATTTGCAAATAGTTGGGGTGGCGCAGTAGTTAGAGTGCAGCACTGCAGGCTACTTCAGCTAACTGCTAGCTGTAGTTCAGCAGTTCAAATCTCACCATGAGCTCAAGTCAGCCTTCCATCCTTCCGAGGTGGGTCAAATGAGGATCTATCTCCAGCGAAGGGCTACCAAAATTTTTGCTACCACTCTGTGGGTGTGGCTTATGCAGGACACGCCCTGCATTTTCTTTCAACATCTTTCAGTGCAAATTGGGTGCTCTGGGGTGGAGCTCCATTTTTGCTATCCCACTGCGTTCCCTCCCGTCCGGGAAGTAGGCCACCTCTCTCTCTCCCTCCCTCCCCACCTCTCTCTCTCTCTCTCTATTCAGCAATAGTGTTTCTACTCCTAACCCCCAAACCTTTAACCTTAGATTATCTACAATTGACCTCTCCTCCTTTCTAAGAGGTCTGTGAGGGGCATGCATAAGCGCACCATTGTGCCTACCGACCCTATCCTACTGTCCTATTGTCTTCTATCATTACACAGTTGGCCTTCTCCGAGTCCCGTCGACTAAACAATGTTGTCTGGCGGGGCCCAAGGGAAGAGCCTTCTCTGTGGTGGCCCTGCACTCTAGAACCAACTCCCTCCGGAGATTAGGACTGCCCCCGCCCTCCTTGCCTTTCGTAAACTTCTGAAAACTCATTTATGTCACCAGGCATGGGGAAATTAATATACCCCTTAGCTATTATAATTTATGTATGGTCTGTTTGAGCTGTATGACTATTTTGTAAGGGTTTTTAAAACTGTTTTTTAACTATTAGATTTGCATATTGTGTATTGTCTTGTTGTGAGCCGCTCCGAGTCTTTGGAGAGGGGCGGTATACAAATCTAATAAATTATTATTATTATAATATTATTATTATTATTATTAATTACTTTTCTAATGTTTTATTTATACAAATTACCATTGTATAATTGTTTGACAAAATAGATAGATAGATAGAGCGGTGGACTACGAGCCGGAATGCTAAATTGCGCTCACTGCCACGGCTCATAAGTTCTTGCGGGGCCAGTGCGATTTTGCTGCTGTACCTGTGGAGACAGCAAAATCGCGCAGTGTCTTAGGTGCGCCTGTGTTTCGGTGAGGTTTTTTTGCTTCTGCGCATGCTGAAACATGGGCGCACCTATGGCTCTGTGCACGATTTTGCTGCCTCTACAGGTGCAGCAACAAAATCGTGCTGGCCCCACAAGAACTTGCGAGTTCGCCGCGGTAAGTGCAATTTAGCGTTCTGGCTCGTAGCCCACCGCTGGATGGATGGATGGATAGATACAGTAGTTGGGGGCAATGTGCTGATTCTGTAAACAGCTTAGAGAGGGCTGTAAAAGCACTATGAAGCGGTATATAAGTCCAAATACTATTGCTATTTAAAAAAAAAAACTTAGCAATTTAAAAATATGTGGACTTCAAATCCCAACTTCCCCAGCCAGTATGGCAACCTGGGGAATTCTGGGAAGTGAAGTACACAGATATTAAAGTTTCCAAGTTTTGAGAACACTGATCTGCCTGGCTGCTAAGTGCTGCCACATAATCAAATTGATCAAAGTTATGTAAACCATGATTTATTTATTAGAAGTCTGTAGCCCTGATAAGGAGGCCCAAACTTCCATAAAATATAACTTCCACTCAATCAAAGTTGTGCCATGCATCCTTTTATGGGAGCATAAAAATCCTAGTAAGTTTTGCTGACATTGTTCATAATATTAATATTGTAAAAGTTGCGCGACGGCAATAAATCCACAGCATTTCTCAAACTCCCCACTTCCTCCTTTCTTGCCACTGCCCCGCCCTCTCCTCTCTAACCACGCCCCTTACGCTCTGATTTCCACGTTTCTAATGAAATCCGGAAGCAAAGAGATTTAAAAAACGACGAGCAAAAATTGAGCATCGACGACCGGTTTCTATTCCAACGACGAGGTATTTAAAAAGCGCCGCTCTGTACATTTCTCGGTGGAATCAATGCCCCGTCTTTCCCCAACTGAGACCTCCACATCGCTCTGGGCATTTGACTATCCTTGCTCTATCCCCGTGAAAAAAAGGGTTTTTCGTTTTGAGGGGGGGGGGAGCTCCACTCATCCTGTCGATTGGGAACCGGACGTCCGGGTTGCGCGTGCGTCAGCTGTAGACTTCCCACCTCGGGCGGGCGCGCCTCTCATTGGAAGCACTCCGTGCGTAGAAACGGAAGTCTTGTTGTCGGGCTTTCCCCTTCGCCTCTCTCGCTCTCTCCGGGCCGGAAGTCCGCATGATAGTCCAAGATGGCGGCAGCCAACCCGGAAGTTGGTCAAGGCCGGAGCCGCCGCTGCCGAGCTCGAAGCCGGCAGCCTTAAGTCCGCCGCCGTCGCCGCCTCGCGCCGTTTGCTCCTCCTCCCGGCCGAAGGTCCCTGTTCGTGTGTTGGGGGAGATCGTGGAGACCAGGTGAGCGGGGCTCCCCCTCCCTCCCTCCGGCGGGACCCCTCCCTTCAGTGACCTCACGAGCCCCCTCCCATCCTCTCTGATTAAGGGGGGGATTCCCTTACCTTAGGAGAAGCCCCTCCTCTGAAGAGCCCCCTATCTCTGTTGGAGCCCTCTTCTCTTAATTTTGGAGAGGGCGGGGGGGGGGCTCCCTTTAAGACCGCTAAATTGGGGAGGGGGGCTTAGCCCTGCGCCCCTCAAACTCCCTTTGGCTCCGGGGCTCGCTGCCCCGCCGGCAAGACCTTCATGATGGGGGGGGGGGGTTCCACTCGGAGGCTCCTATCTCGTCCAGGCTGCCAGGCAAAAGTCCCAGCAGAGAAAATGAAGTTTGGGGGGTTCGGTTGCCCCTCTCCCCAAAAAAGAATCTAGAGGTAGAGCTCTTGCTGCCTCACAATTAAAAGGTTGTGAGTTCCATCCTGGGTAGAGGCAGATGTGGGGTCTCTTCCTGCTTGGGTAGGGGATTGGACTAGCTCAGAGATAGGCAAAGTTGGCTCTTCGATCACTTGTGGACTTCAGCTCCCAGAATTCCTGAGCCAATCATGCTAGCTCAAGAATCCTGGGAGTTGAAGTCCACATGTCATAGAAGAACCAACTTTGCCTACCCCCTTAGTCAGATGACCTGTAAGGTTCCCTTCCAACTCCGTTAATCTGTCATGAGTCGCTTCCCTATAGTCCAGTGGTTCTCAACCTGGGGACAGAGACCCGTGTGGGGATCGAATGACCATTTCATGGGGTCGCCTAAGACCCTGGGAAAAGACAAATTCCCCATGGTGTTACGAAATAAAGTTTCTATTCTGGCGCCTTGGAACATAGTTTTACAATCCGGCCAATCAGGTGTTTACAGTGTGTGTGTGTGTGGGGGGGGGGGGGGCTCTGACTTTCCTGCCAATCAGCTTAAAGCTTTGTTGGGAGAATTGGCGCTAGACTTATGGCTGGGGGTCACCACTACACAAGGAACTGTATTGAGCGGGTCGTGGCATCAGAAAGGTGGAAAGCCCCTGTAGCACATTTTCAGTCCCCTGCTCAAAAGTTGGTGCCATGGTTCCCACCATCAGCATGGGATTGTAGTCCAACTCCCCACCTCCTCATAGGTTTGTGTGGGAGGGGGAGGAAAGGAGATTGTGTCAAGGTTTGGGGAGGGGAAGGCAAGCCAATGTGGTGGTCATGGTGGTGGTGGTGTTTTTAGAAGGATCTGGTTCTTTGCAGCAAGGCTGCAAATAGGGCTGGCATCCCCTTCGTGAGATTGGGGGTGGGGGGTTGTTCCTGCCCTTCTTTACCTGGGATTGACTCACCCTCTTTCCCTCCTGGGAGCATCAAATAGGGGGAAGCAGACCAATTCTTGGATTCTATTCCCAGGTCTTTCGCCCAGGCCACTTTCCTGTTCCAGCTCTAAGCAACCGGAATGTAGAATATGTGGGCTGGGATGTTTAGAGTTAATGGAAAGCCAAAATGATTAGGCTGCGCCGAAAGCCAGCAGCCTTCCCACCTCGGATGTCCGTCACTAGATTCCTTGTGTAATAGCAAATTCTGTGGTTTAGGACATTTTTCCCTGGAGAACAAAACCACCTCTCTTCTTTTCGTTCTCGACTTTCTCATCATGCAATGTGTTGGACGGCCCCGTTGGATTCTAGCTTGCCCAGGCAGGAATATTGTGTAGCGCTTACTGTCTCTCATTTACCTATCCGATTTTCCCCTCTTCCTGCTGCTGACTTGTGGGACTTTGAAAAGGTGCATTTGCTTCCTCGTTCTTTCTTCCCCTTCAGATAGTAGGTGTTAAGGCTTTGGGGAAGCAGAACCTTCTGTTCCTCTTCCCACGATTGATACAGCCATATTGTATTGGACTGAAGGCAGGACGAGAAGCAATGGGTGGAAACTAATCAAGGAGAGAAGCAACTTAGAACTAAGGAGGTTAGTTGGGGGAAAGATCAAAAGCAACGTGAGAAAATATTATTTTACTGAAAGAGTAGTAGATCAGTGGGTGAACAGTGCAGTCAGGCGGTAGGGAAAGCAAGTAGGATGCTTGGCTGCATAGCTAGAGGTATAACAAGCAGCAAGAGGGAGATTATGATCCCGCTATATAGAATGCTGGTGAGACCACATTTGGAATACTGTGTTCAGTTCTGGAGACCTCACGTACAAAAATATATTGACAAAATTGAACGGGTCCAAAGACGGGCTACAAGAATGGTGGAAGGTCTTAAGCATAAAGCTTATCAGGAAAGACTTCATGAACTCAATCTGTATAGCCTGGAGGACAGAAGGAAAAGGGGGGACATGATCGAAACATTTAAATATATTAAAGGGTTAAATAAGGTCCAGGAGGGAAGTGTTTTTAATAGGAAAGTGAACACAAGAACAAGGGGACACAATCTGAAGTTAGTTGGGGGAAAGATCAAAAGCAACATGAGAAAATATTATTTTACTGAAAGAGTAGTAGATCCTTGGAACAAACTTCCAGCAGATGTGGTAGATAAATCCACAGTAACTGAATTTAAACATGCCGGGATAACCATAGATCCGTCCTAAGATAAAATACAGAAAACAGTATAAGGGCAGACTAGATGGATCATGAGGTCTTTTTCTGCCATCAGTTTTCTATGTTTCTATGTTTCTATGGTTGCTGGGACGTTCTGGTCATTATAACCTTGCTGTATTTAGAGGCTGCCCGGTTGAACCGTTTTGCCCCTGCAGTGTGCCAAATAAATTGATTTGACCTTCTTGAGGCTGCATTCCAGTTCAGTTGCCCTCTTTCAAATGTTCAGCAGCACAGTTTTCTGTAGAGTCTTCTTTGCCTTTCCTGAGGATAATATAATTTTTTATAATACTTGATGGTGTATAACTATGGTACATTCTCTCTGTATCTGAAGGGCTGGTTGTGGTCGAGTCCCCTTCATCCTCAGATTTCCTGGGAAAGAGATAAGCTTCCTGGGTTACATCACCTCCGGGGGATGTTTGCTAGGATAATTGCATGTGTGTGTGTCAGTAATAGGATTCTCTTCCCTTTGCTACTGGTTCAGAGATTTATTTATTCGATTTTTATGCCGCCCAGCTCCCTAGGGCAGTGATGGTGAATCTTTTTTCCCTTGGGGACCAAAAGAGGGTGCGCATGAATTGATTCCCCTGGGCCGTTCCGTTTTATGCATGGTATGTCTGGGATGTATGATTGTTTTTAATAATTGGATTTGTACTGTGCTTTATTGTTGTGAGCTGCTCCGAGTCTTCAGAGAAGAGCAGCATACAAATCTAATAATAATAATAATAATAATAATAATAATAATAATAATAATGCCCTCAATAGCATGCATGTATGTGCCCACACCCATAATGCAATGCCCTCCCCCTACGCATGCATAAGAACTCCATAGAAACATAGACAGCAGAAAAAGACCCCCTGGTCCATCTAGCCTGCCCTTATACTATTTCCTGTATTTTATCTTAGGATGGATCTATGTTTCTGCAACACTCCGCGGCCTGCACTGGCTGCCAATCAGTTTCCGGTCACAATTCAAAGTGTTGGTAATGACCTTTAAAGCCCTACATGGCATTGGGCCAGAATACATCCGGAACCGCCTTTTACCGCACGAATCCCAGCGGCCGATAAGGTCCCACAGAGTGGGCCTTCTCCGGGTCCCGTCGACCAAACAATGTCGTTTGGAGGGCCCCAGGTGAAGAGCCTTCTCTGTGGCGGCCCCGGCCCTCTGGAATCAACTCCCCCCAGAGATTAGAACGGCCTCCACCCTTCTTGTCTTTCGCAAATTACTCAAGACCCACCTTTGTCGCCAGGCATGGGGGAGTTAGGATATTCCTTCCCCTAGGCCATTACAAGTTATGTATGGTATGTTTGTGTGTATGTTTGGTTTTTATAATAAGGGTTTTTAGTTTCGGTAGGCCCTTTGGGCTGTTATTCGCCTTCCCCAGGCTTCAGGAGGCTTTCCTTAAGCCTGGGGAGGGCAAAAACAGCTTCCCCCGCCCTCCGGAAGGAGGCTGAAAATAAGTGCATATATGTGCTGGAGCTGACATAGGGCAATACCTAGTGTACCCTCAGATATGGCTCTGCGTGCCACCTGTGGCACTGCATTGGCTACCGATCGGTTTCCGGGCACAATTCAAAGTGTTGGTTGTGACCTATAAAGCCCTACATGGCATAGGACCAGATTACCTCCGAGACCGCCTTCTGCCACACGAATCCCAGCGTCCGGTCAGGTCCCACAGAGTCGGTCTCCTCAGGGTCCCATCAACCAGACAATTTCAGTTGCCAGGGCCTAGGGAAAGAGCCTTCTCTGTGGGGGCCCCGGCCCTCTGGAATCAACTCCCTCCCCGGAGATTTGCACTGCCCCCACCCTCCTCGCCTTCCAAAAAAGTTTAAAGACTCATCTTTGTCACCAGGCCTGGGGTTACTAGATCTTCCCCCTGACCCTTTTTAGTGCGTTTAATGGAGTAAATGATAATGAATGTTTTAAATTATTATGTTTTTTAAATTATATTGATTGGATTAGATGTATTAATATGTTGTTATATATGTTGTGAGCCACCCCGAATCCTTGGAGAGGGGCGGCATACAATTAAAAAAATAAATAAAATAAATAGGTTCGCCATCAGGAACCTATGTTCTGTGATGACATCCGGGAGGGTGGGTGGAGGCTCCCACCGCTATGGGTCTTCCTGAACCGGGGCGAACCGATAACAACCCACCACTGGTTTGTGTGGGTGTGGTGGGAGGGATGAAAGCACTTCCCCATTCCTGAACAGAGGTCTTTGCTGCACCTGATTGAAAGGATAAGGAAGTGAATGAAGTCATACACAAGGGCTCCTTATCTTTGCTAGTTCCTCTCCTGTTTCACCCTTGAGGGTTATTCATTTTGGGAAGAAGGGGTTTCCTTGGATGGATTATGTGAGCAGGTTTCTGAGTCTGTAGAAAGAATTCTTCCTGGTTTTTTTCAACGTTTAGTCCTGTCACTTTTTTTGGAAAGCGAAGAGAAAAGTTCACTTTTCTTTTCTTTCTTTCTTTCTTTCTTTCTTCTTTCCGTTCTCCTTTCTTTCTTTCTTCCTCTTCTTTCTCCTTCTTTTCTCTCTCCTTCTGTCTCCTTTTCTTTCTTTCTTTCTTTCATTCTTTTTTCTTTCCCTTTCTTTTCCTTTCCTTTCCTTTCTTTCTTCCTCTTCCTTTTCTTTCTCTTATCTCTCCTCCTGTCTCCTTTACTTCCTTCCTTCCCTTCTACTTTCCTTTCTTCTCCTTTCTTTCTTCCTCTTCTTTCTCCTTTTTTCTCTCTCTCCTTCTGTCTCCTTTTCTTTCTTTCTTTCTTCTTTCCCTTTCTTTTCTTTCTTCCTCTTCTTTCTCTTCTGTCTCCTGTCTTTCTTTCTTTCTTTCCTTTCTTCCTCCCTCCCTCCTTTTCCTTCCTTCCTTCCTTCCTTCCTTCCATTTTCTCATTTTTGCTTTTGTTTTCTGGGGCTTTTTTTCTGCCGAACTGGTGGTATCCAGATGTTGCTGAATTGCAGTATTCAGTAGACCCAGTTGGCATGGCTAAAAAATGACTAATGGCGAAGTCTGTTGGAAATTGTCTCCCGGCGACAATTAAAAAGGTCATCAATTGCTAACGTATGGGATGGAACCTTTTATGTCTTGCTAAGGTGTGGCTCCTCTGCTTTCCTACCTGGTCGCTGATTCAAGAGGAGACCATTTCTGATGAAAGGCAATCAGGGCCACACCTTTTGTCTTGTCACAAGAGGCATCGGGGGAAAATCCATACTGCATCCGTTGGCCTTGATTCATTGGGCTGATAGGTAGGAATGGAAAAAGTTGTTCCTTCTTTTCTGGCGCCTTCCAATTCATTGGTATTCTCTTGAACACGATGAAGGGTGGAGATTTTACAGGTAGTCCTCGATTTACAACCATTCTGCACCGAGATGGCGCAGTGGCTAGAATGCAGTACTGCAGGCTATTTCTGCTGACTGCTGGCCGACTCTAATTTG
Source organism: Erythrolamprus reginae (assembly GCF_031021105.1). Taxonomy (NCBI): domain Eukaryota; kingdom Metazoa; phylum Chordata; class Lepidosauria; order Squamata; family Dipsadidae; genus Erythrolamprus; species Erythrolamprus reginae. The sequence continues at coordinate 157,636 of NW_027248821.1, forward strand.
GCAGTTCAAATCTTACCAGGCTCTGGGTTGACTCAGCCTTCCATCCTTCCGAGGTGGGTAAAATGAGGACCAAGATTGTCAAGGGCCATAGGATGACTCTGTAAACCACTTAGGGAGAGTTGTAAAGTGGTATTGATTGATTGATTGATCGATCGATCGATTGGGTTTATATGCCGCCCCTCTCTGAGGACTGGAGCCGGCTTATACATAGAAACATAGAAGACTGACGGCAGAAAAAGACTTCATGGTCCATCTAGTCTGCCCTTATACTATTTCCTGTATTTTATCTTACAATGTATCTTACAATGGATATATGTTTATCCCAGGCATGTTTAAATTCAGTTACTGTGGATTTACCAACCACGTCTGCTGGAAGTTTTTTCCAAGGATCTACTACTCTTTCAGTGAAATAATATTTTCTCACGTTGCTTTTGATCTTTCCCCCAACTAACTTCAGATTGTGTCCCCTTGTTCTTGTGTTCACTTTCCTATTAAAAACACTTCCCTCCTGAACCTTATTTAACCCTTTAACATATTTAAATGTTCCGATCATGTCCCCCCTTTTCCTTCTGTCCATATACCATATAAAAAGAAACAATAGAATACAGTAGGCTAAATTCAATTAATTAAAACTAAGTAAACTAGTCTAAAATCCCCAATTACATGGAAATATAATAATCTTAATTAATGCAATTCTGCCCATCAATAATTATTGAAAAGTTTTCCATTTCTCCAAATCTTTCTCAATCTGTTTCTTAAGCTTTGTATAATTATCTTCCTTAAGTATTGAACATCTTGCTGATATTTGGACATTTGGATATTTTTTTCACAATCTGTAAGTCCAAAAGTGTATTTAGTTCCAATTTTTTATTCCCTGTCATGTTCTTCACAATCAAAATTGTCTTATTTCTATTAATTTTGAGTCTTGCAACTTCTCCATATTTCTCTTCTGGTAAGGATGTGGATAGCTGCTTAGAGACCCTCGTACCTTAAACGCATAAAAATCACCAAGGAAATTTGTTAGTTCGGATTTAATGAATGAATTCCTTTGGACAACAAAATGAGCAGAATATAAATTTATCATAAGGTGAAGAAAAAATAAATAAAACTTTATACCCAGAAAAAAAGAAGAATAGATTTGCTAATTTAAACACCGTGATTTGCTTAACAACTGTGGCAGAAAAAAAGGTGTGTGTGTGTTTGTCAAAAATAGAGTTGAAACTCACTTAACAACTTCCTTGCTTAGCAATGGAAATTTTGGGCTCCGTCGTGGATGTATGTCAAGGACTATCTATACTACATTGTGGTAGTGGGAGCCGGTTTTTCCAAAAACTGGAACTAAACATCAATGTTTGGTAAAACTGTGACATGGCCATCATAAATACAGTGGTCTAATAACGGTGGAGGCAAAGCAACCCGTGTGTAACTTTGAATCTGTGTCGTAAGTACCCCGGGGAGGTCTGTTGTAAATTTGGTGACTAAACCAGGGGTCTCCAACCTTGGCAACTTTAAGCCTGGCGGACTTCAATTCCCAAAGCTGGATAAATGCAGGCCAGGCCCGTTGGGGGCTACCAAGTCTTCAAGATTCAATATTAAATCTGGTTAGGACTGGGGTCTTCAAACTTGACAACTTTTAAGACTTGTGGACTTCAACTCCCAGAATTCCTCAGCCAGCCATGATCCTCGCGTATCGTTTACCTTAGAGGTCTTCAGACAACTTTAAGACTTGTGGACTTCAATTCCTCAGCCAGCCACAATCCTCGCGTACTATTTACCTCAGAGGTCTTCAAACTAGGCAACTTTAATACTTGTGGACTTCAACTCCCAGAATTCCTCAGCCATCCCTGATCCTGGCATACCATTTACCTCAGATGTCTTGAAACTAGGCAACTTTAAGACCTGTGGACTTTAATTCCTAGAATTCCTCAGCCATCCCTGATCCTGGCATAGCATTTACCTCAGACGTCTTGAAACTAGGCAACTTTAAGTCCTGTGGACTTCAATTCCCAGAATTCCTCAGCCATCCCTGATCCTGGCATAGCATTTACCTCAGAGGTCTTCAAACTAGGCAAATTTAAGACCTGTGGACTTCAATTCCCAGAATTCCTCAGTCAGCCATGATCCTGGCATACCATTTACCTCAGAGGTCTTCAAACTAGGCAACTTTAAGACCTGTGGACTTCAACTCCCAGAATTCCTCAGCCATCCCTGATCCTGGCATACCATTTACCTCAGAGGTCTTCAAACTAGGCAAATTTAAGACCTGTGGACTTCAATTCCCAGAATTCCTCAGCCATCCCTGATCCTGGCATACCATTTACCTCAGAGGTCTTCAAACTAGGCAACTTTAAGACCTGTGGACTTCAACTCCCAGAATTCCTCAGCCATCCCTGATCCTGGCATACCATTTACCTCAGAGGTCTTCAAACTAGGGAAATTTAAGACCTGTGGACTTCAATTCCCAGAATTCCTCAGCCATCCCTGATCCTGGCATACCATTTACCTCAGAGGTCTTCAAACTAGGCAACTTTAAGACCTGTGGACTTCAATTCCCAGAATTCCTCAGCCATCCCTGATCCTGGCATACCATTTACCTCAGAGGTCTCCAAACTAGGCAAATTTAAGACTTGTGGGCTTCAACTCCCAGAATTCCTCAGCCATCCCTGATCCTGGCATACCATTTACCTCAAAGGTCTTCAAACTAGGCAACTTTAAGACTTGTGGGCTTCAACTCCCAGAATTCCTCAGCCATCCCTGATCCTGGCATACCATTTACCTCAAAGGTCTTCAAACTAGGCAACTTTAAGACTTGTGGGCTTCAACTCCCAGAATTCCTCAGCCATCCCTGATCCTGGCATACCATTTACCTCAAAGGTCTTCAAACTAGGCAACTTTAAGACTTGTGGGCTTCAACTCCCAGAATTCTGGGAGTTGCAGTCCGCCAGGCTTAAAGCTGCCAAGATTGGAGACCCCTGCACTAAACCAACCTCGTCATAAGGCGAGGGTAATAATAATAATAATATTAATGTTTATTTATAATGCCCTTTTAGCAAAGGGCATTACAACTGGTCACATACAATTGATAAAGACAGACAATGATACTTATTAGGTAATATAAGAACAATGAGTCTGCTTATAGAAAGCAGCTCTGTAGTGAACAAAAAAACTCTACAGAGAATTATTAAAACTGCCCACAACATCATTGGGCTCCAGCTACCCGTTCTGGATGACATCTTCACATCTCGCTGTTCTAGGAAGACTCTTCTCATCCTGCTTACAATCTCTTTGAATTGTTGCCTTCTGGCAGAAGATATAGAACAATTAATTTTATTTATTTATTCATTCATTCATTCATTCATTTATTAGATTTGTATGCCGCCCCTCTCCGTAGACTCGGGGCGGCTCACAACATATAGTAAAACAATTCACAATAAATCTAATAAATTTAAAAAATTAAAAAAACCAACCCATTATTAAACCAGACATATACACAGACATACCATACATAAATTGTATAGGCCCAGGGGAGGGGGGAATGCCTCAATTCCCCCATGCATGACGGCAGAGGTGAGTTTTAAGGAGTTTACGGAAGGCAAGGAGGGTGGGGGCAGTTCTAATCTCCGGGGGGAGCTGGTTCCAGAGAGTCGGGGCCGCCACAGAGAAGGCTCTTCCCCTGGGACCCGCCAGACAACATTGTTTAGTCGACGGAACCCGGAGAAGGCCAACTTTGTGGGACCTAATCGATCGCTGGGATTCGTGCGGTAGAAGGCGGTCCCGGAGATATTCTGGTCCAATTAGAACTCGGACCACACGTTTCCTGAATAGTTTTTATCCCAGAGCTATACTCGCACTTAACAACGAACTAAAGGGTCACCATCAGTGAACTGTTGGACAATATTACTCGGTTTGTCATGTAGATGGTTGAGTGGTTCAGGGTGGGGAATTTGTAGTGGTGGGACATTTTATTCTATTTTTTATTCTATTTTTATTCTACTTTTAAATTTACCTATTCTAATTTTATGTATGGTGGGACTGGTCTTTGGGTGTCACACGACTTTCATCGCCAATGACAATTCGTTGTTTTGACAATGGCAATAAATTTATTATTATTATTATTATTATTATTATTATTATTATTATTATTATGTCAATACAACACAGCAAACGAGATCACTATGCTGGATTTCATATTTCATCACCAGTCGGGCGCTTCCCAAGCACCTAGGACTGAGTGATGTAGCGGCGAATTATGTTTGCCGATCCCAGTAAAGCGGCCTTTTGCATTTGATAGATGGAGATTTTGTCAATTCCGATAGTTTTCAAATGTCCACTGAGATCCTTTGGCACTGCATCCAGCGTGCCAAGTACCACTGGGACCACTTTCGCTGGCTTATGCCAGAGTCGTTGCAGCTCGATTTTCAGATCTTCATATTTCGCAAATTTCTCTAGTTGCTTCTCCTCAATTCTGCTGTCCCCTGGGATTGCGATGTCGATGATCCATACTTTCTTTTTCTCCATGATCACAATGTCTGGTGTGTTATGCTTCAGAATTTGGTCAGTCGGAAGTCGGAAGTCCCACAGTAGTTTTACTTGCTCATTTTTGACCACTTTTTCGGGCTTATGATCCCACCAGTTCTTTGCCACTGGGAAATGGTAGTTGTTGTTGTTCTTATTATCATTATTATTATTATTATTATTATTATTATTATTATTATTATATGCACTAAGCCAAAGCACAGCTAATAAAAACCATGAACTTATTAAAACATTTCCAACCTCTCCAATGTCTTCACCACTTACTGATCCCCAGACAGAGATGTTTCAGTCTGGCGAATCAAAAAGGAATGTTTTTAATACCTTGCGAAAATGGGGAAAATTCTCCTGATTTGGTTTTACCTTTTTTTCCCCAGTCAGGTTCCTGACTACCTGAATTGGTTTACCTGTGTTTTCCCAGTTTCAGATCCTTTTGTTTCTGTTTGCCCCCTTTCTCCTTTCCAAAGGAACAACACACGCCACCCATTGTTGAGTTCCATTGAAAATCTCAGGGAATACCCGGGAGGAATAACTGTTCTGAGTCACTTCCTGGAGTCCTATTGAGGCCGCCTAGGGCCATGGGTGCGACTCTCTGATATCTCACCTGTCTCCTAAAGGAACCTTGGGTGGGGCAGTTGACTTATTTTTATTTTATTTTATTTTTGCCCAGGTAACATCAGGGCAGTGGAACTTAGGGCTTTGGGAAAGGTGTGCCCTGGATGCTGACGTATTCCTTAGTTGCTTTAGTATGCTTTGACGTGGGAAGTTCACTTTTATTCATTAGCAAATGAGAGGAGCTGATGTTGCTCTAGTTTTGCCTCTCCGTCTGTTAAATTCCAAGCATAGAAACATAGAAGTCTGACGGCAGAAAAAGATCTCATGGTCCATCTAGTCTGCCCTTCTACTATTTTCTGTATTTTATCTTAGGGTGGATCTATGTTTATCCCAGGCATGTTTAAATTCAGTTACTGTGGATTTATCTACCACGTCTGCTGGAAGTTTGTTCCAAGGATCTACTCCTCTTTCAGTAAAATAATATTTTCTCGTGTTGCTTTTGATCTTTCCCCCAACTAACTTCAGATTGTGTCCCCTTGTCCTTGTGTTCACTTTCCTATTAAAAACACTTCCCCCCTGGACCTTATTTAACCCTTTAACATATTTAAATGTTATAAACATAGCATAAACAGGCCAAAAGGGCATTGCGGTTTTGCTCTTAAATCTGTGTGAAGCGCATACAATCAAGTCATGGTAGATTAGAATTATTCATGTTCTGTACATACCGTTACATATGCGGGTTGGCCTCGACTTAACAATAATTCGATTTAGGGATCGTTTCAAGTTACGAGTCTTCGGAGAGGGGCGGCATTCAAATCGAATAAATTATTATTATTACAACGGTAATGAAAAAGTGAATGATGACCGTTAGTCATATTTAACGCCCGTAGCAGCATTTCAGTGGTCCCATGATCGAAATTCAGATGTTTATCAGCTAACTCATATTTATGACGATTGTAGCATCCTGGGGTCACTTTTTGTAACCTTCCAACAAGCAAAGTTAATGGGGAAGCCAGATCCACTTAATAACCATGTCACTAATTTTGACAGTTGTGGTGTTTTATTTATCAATGGTTGCAGGAAAGGCTATGAGATGGAGCAAAATTCAATTGTCTCACTTAGCAACAAAATGTTGGCCTCAATTGTGGCAAGTTGAGGATTACTTGTACCATACTATGTTTCCAGCAATGGTCAGGTAATTAGAATAGAATAGAATAGTTTTAGAATAATTTAGAATATTTATTTATTTAATTGGATTTATATGCCGCCCCTCTCCGAGGACTTAGTTTAGTTTAGAGTAGTTTTAGAATAATTTAGAATAGTTTACTTTAGTTTAGTTTAGAATAAAATAGAATAGTTTTGAATAGTTTAGTTTAGAATAGTTTAGAATAGAGTAGAATAGTTTAGAATAGTTCAGTTTAGAATAGTTTTAGAATAATTTAGAATATTTTAGTTTAGTTTACAATAGAATAGAATAGTTTTGAATAGTTTAGTTTAGAATAGTTTACAATAGAATAGAATAGTTTAGAATAGTTCAGTTTAGAATAGTTTTAGAATAATTTAGAATAGTTTAGTTTAGTTTACAATAGAATAGAATAGTTTTGAATAGTTTAGTTCAATTTACAATAGAATAGAATAGTTTAGAATAGTTTACAATAGAATAGAATAGTTTAGAATAGTTTACAATAGAATAGAATAGTTTAGAATAGTTCAGTTTAGAATAGTTTTAGAATAATTTAGAATAGTTTAGTTTAGTTTACAATAGAATAGAATAGTTTAGAATAGTTTACAATAGAATAGAATAGTTTACAATAGTTTACAATAGAATAGAATAGTTTAGAATAGTTTACAATAGAATAGAATAGTTTAGAATAGTTCAGTTTAGAATAGTTTTAGAATAATTTAGAATAGTTTAGTTTAGTTTACAATAGAATAGTTTAGTTTAGTTTAGTTTAGTTGCCAAATGTGATTGGACACACAAGGAATTGTCTTTGGTGCACATGCTCTATTTCTATTTTATTAGATTTGTGTGCTGCCCATCTTGCCTGGAGGCGATTCCAGGACTCGCCTCTTAGATCGATCTTTTAGATATTTAGCATTTATCTTTCCTTTTCAATTTGGCAACAACTGTGCTGTTTGGTGGTTTCTAAAAACATTTGCCTGAGCTCAGAAGCTAAATAGGGTCAGGCCTGGTTAATGGTTAGAAGGAAGGCAATCAGAAAATGACCAGACTAGACTAGACTGTGAAGTCATGAAAAAAAATGCACATCTTAAAAAAGGGGGAAAAATCCCCACATATCAAAAACAACACAAAATCTCCAAGAATTGACTCATAGATCCAGATGCTCAGTTTAGATTAGGGCTCTCCAAACTTGCTAACTTGAAGACTTTTGTGGACTTCAATTCCCAGAATACCTCAGCCAGCTGTATTCATTCTGGGAGTTGAAGTCCACAAGTCTTAAAGTTGCCAAGTTTGGGGATGCCTATTGCAGATAATAGGTTATAGACAAGGTTGTAGACAATAGCTGTGTTGGATGGAGAATTCTGGGAGTTGAAGTCCACAAGTCTTAAAGTTGCCAAATCCTCTGCCCTACATAATATGGGGCCAGGTTATTTGAAGGACTTTCTTTTCCCCACCTGGAATCCACCAGATCAGGGAGTCGGGATCTGTTATAGGTCCCCTCCTGTGGACCACAAGAATGTTGTGGTAAGGCTCTCACCTGAACATCTGCATTGGTTGCCGATCAGTTTCTGGTCACAATTCAAAGTGTTGGTTATGACCTATAAAGCCCTTCATGGCATCGGACCAGAATATCTCCGGGACCGCCTTCTGCCGCACAAATCCCAGCGACCGGTTCAGTCCCACAGAGTTGGCCTTCTCCGGGTCCCGTCGACCAAACAATGTTGTTTGGCGGGTCCCAGGGGAAGAGCCTTCTCTGTGGCGGCCCCGACCCTCTGGAACCAGCTCCACCCGGAGATTAGAACAGCCCCCACCCTCCTTGCCTTTCGCAAACTCCTTAAGACCCACCTCTGTCGTCAGGTATGGGGGAACTGAAACATCTTCCCGAGGCCTATACTGTTTATGTATGGTATGTTGTGTGAATGTTTTTTTTAAATTATGGGTTTTTAGCTTTCTAATTATTGAATTTGTATTTTACACTGTTTTTCTGTTGCTGTTGTGAGCCACCCCGAGTTTGCGGAGAGGGGCGGCATACAAATTTAATAAATAAATTAATAAACAAATTAATGTAACAATCAGGGTGTAGCAAAAAGAAAACAAAACGGAAAAAAACCCACACTCATAGTAAGAACTCCTCAAATGAGGAAAAGTCAATTAATCACAAGTTTGAGATCTGCATGACAAATAATTTGCAGGTCTCAAATTTCATTTCGGGTCATATTGACCCGAGCAGAATAGCAAGGTTAAGAGTGGAAGAAAGGTACGTTTTATATGCCGAAAAACACAATAATTTTTTTTTAAAGTTTAAATCAGGGTAACCTGCCTACCTCCGCTTTCCGAAAGCGGAGCAGTATGCTCCATTCCATAATTCGGTAGGTCACGTTACCCTGATTAAAAATCACTTCGAAAACTCTTCTGTTGCTTAGTAAGATTAACTATTCTTGCCTATTGAATTTCTCAGTCATTCAGGTCATCTTTGTCCCAGAGGCGTTTTTGTCAAAAGGCAACCGGACTTTTGAAAATAAAGTCCAGTTGCCATTTGAAAAAGCCCCTCGGGGAACCCGTCAATTCTTATCTTAAAAATGAGATGCTGTTGGCGTTCTCCACCTTTCTACAACCGCAAGCAACGGCAGCCAGAGACGAGGCAAGGGATGGGCTTATGTTGCTTTGAACCGCTACCCCGTCTTTCTATCCGTCAAACCGTCAGCCCTGCTGTTCTTGCCCTCAGCCTACGACAGACGGCAGAACCTGTGAGTCTTGCTTGGTTTAGCCCCCGGCAAGGGCACGGAGACCTAGGTAGATCAGCAAAACTTGGCAAGGATTATTTGGCCCCGGGGAGAAAATAATTTCTGCAGAGTTGAGATTTGAATGTTGTGATTTTTTCCCCTCCCCCAAATATTTCCTTTTCGGTCTTTTGGTGCAAAGATTTAAATGTTGGCAAGGGTGGGGAGGCAGGAGGGATTCGCAGGCTACCTTCCAGGAAATTTCGTTGTGTAATTGCGACGTGCATACGTGCGAAGTCGGTTGACTCTGCAGAAATCTCGTGAAGTCACTCCTGGAACAAGGATTAGTATTGTAGAAGTGGTCCTCGACCTACAACCACAACTGAACCCTGGATTTCTGCCGTTAAAGTGAGTTTTGCCCCCCATGGTAACAACCTGCCTTGCCCCACAGTTAAGCGAAGCATTGCAGCTCAATGAAGATGTGAACCCACTGTGCAGCAGCAGTAAAAAAAAAAGAAAGCAAATTCCATGATTGGCCTGATTAGGAAGGGAATTGAAAATAGATCGGCAAGTGTTGTATTGCCTCTGTACAAATCAATGGTGAGACCACATTTGAAGTACTGTTTACAGTTCTGGTCACCGCACCTCAAGAAGGATATAATACAAACTTCCAGCAGACGTGGTTGGTAAATCCACAGTAACTGAATTTAAACATGCCTGGGATAAACACATATCCATCCTAAGATAAAATACAGGAAATAGTATAAGGGCAGACTAGATGGACCAGGAGGTCTTTTTCTGCCGTCAGACTTCTATGTTTCTATGTTTTTATGGAGCTGGAAAAGGTGCAAAAAAGGGCAACAAGAATGATCAAGGAAATGGAGCCCCTCCCTTATGAAACCAGGTTGCAACGCCTTGGTCTCTTTAGCCTCGAAAGACGGTGTTTAAGGGGTGACTTGATCGAAGTGCATAAAATCATGCATGGGATAGAAAAGGTGGATAGAGAAAAGTTCTCTTCTCTATCACACAATACTAGGACAAGGGGGCACTCCCTGAAGCTCATAGGTAAGAAAGTGAGGACAAATAAAGGGAAATACTTCTTCACCCAGAGGGTCGTTGGTTTATGGAATTAACTTCCAGAAAAGATCGTGACAGCTATCAGCCTTGATAGCTTCAAGGCAGGATGAGACAGATTCATGGATGCCAAGTGTGTCATAGGTGGTTATTGAAATGAATGTCCAAGTGCCGCCTCTATGTCGGTTGAGGCAGGCAGGATTCCCTTGGGTCCCACTTGTTGGGGGTCAAGGGAAAGGGAGGTTCTTGCCTTCTCTTTCTGCTCAAGATCCCCATGGACAATTGATGGGCCACTGTGGGACACAGGATAATAATAATAATAATAATAATAATAATAATAATAATAATAATTTATTGGATTTGTATGCCGCCCCTCTCCGCAGACTCGGGGCGGCTAACAACAATAATAAACACAACATGTACAATCCAATAATAAAAAAAACAACTAAAAACCCCTATTATAAAACCAAACATACACACAAACATACCATGCATAACTTGTAATGGCCTAGGGGGGTGCTGGACTCGATGGACTTTGGCCTGATTCAGCATGACTTTTCATAGGTTCTTATGTTCTTATTGCAGTTGCGGAAGTTAGCAACCCGGTTGTTAAGTGGATCTGGCTTCTCCGTTGACTTTGCATGTCAAAAGGTTGCAAAAGGTGATCACATGACCATAGGACACTGCAAATGGTCATCAATATGAGTCAGTTGCCAAGCATCTGAATTTTGCCCTCCATCGTTCCCAGCATCAGGCTCTTCTCCAGGGGGTCCTTCCTTCTCCTTAGGTGGCCAAAGTATTTGAATTTCACCTTCAGGATCTGGCCTTCTGAAGAGCAGTCAGGACTGACCGGTTGGATCCCCTTGCAGTCCAAGGGACTCGCAGGAGTCTTCTCCAGCACCAGAGTTCAAAGGCCTCCATTCTTTGGCGCTCAGACTTCCTTACGGTGCAACTTTCACAGCCATGTATTGCAACTGGGAAAACCGCAGCCTTGACTATACAGTGGAACCCCGACATACGAGCAGCTCTACTTACGAGCTACTCGAGATACGAGCTGCGAGATTAGAGAAATTTTTGCTCGACTCACGAGCTCACATTCGAGATACGAGCCGAGAAGAGCCGGGCTGGCTTGCTTTGCTTCCGAGCGGAAAAGCTGTGCGTGTGTTTTAAAACATCGGAGCCGGCATGGGGAGGCTTTTAATCAGCCCCCGAGTCCGGGTTGGGGGCTCGGGGGCTGATTAAAAGCCTCCCCATGCCGGCTCCGATGTTTTAAAACACACGCGCGGCTTTTCCGCTGCCTCCTGGCGAACTTCCCCGCTTTAGGAGGCAGCGGAAAAGCCGCGCGTGTGTTTTAAAACATCGGAGCCGGCATGGGGAGGCTTTTAATCAGCCCCCGAGTCCGGGTTGGGGGCTCGGGGGCTGATTAAAAGCCTCCCCATGCCGGCTCCGATGTTTTAAAACACACGCGCGGCTTTTCCGCTGCCTCCTGGCGAACTTCCCCGCTTTAGGAGGCAGCGGAAAAGCCGCGCGTGTGTTTTAAAACATCGGAGCCGGCATGGGGAGGCTTTTAATCAGCCCCCGAGTCCGGGTTGGGGGCTCGGGGGCTGATTAAAAGCCTCCCCATGCCGGCTCCGATGTTTTAAAACACACACGCGGCTTCTTTGCTGACTCCTGGCGAACTTCCCCACTTCAGCCGACGTCTTTTCCCCTCAGCCCTCGGGCTTGCACGCATTAATCGCTTTTACATTGTTTCCTATGGGAAACAATGTTTCGACATACGAGCTGTTCGACGTGCGAGCCTCCTTCCGGAACCAATTAAACTCGTAAGTCGGGGTTCCACTGTACACACTTTTTTTTAAAGCAGGGTGATATCTCTGCTTTTTTAGTATGCTATCTAGATTAGTCATGGCTTTCCTCCCCAGGAGCAAGCGTCTTTTAATTCCTTGGCTGCAGTCTCCATCTGCAGTGGTCTTGGAGCCCAGGGAAATGACATCTGTCACTACCTCTGTTTCTTCGCCATCTATTTGCCAGGAATTGAAAAGGCTGGATGCCCTGATCTTAGTTTTTCTAATGTTGAGTTTCAAGCCAAACTTTTGCACTCTCGTTCTTCACCCTGCCTCAAGAGGCTCTTTAGAACTGTGCTAACCACTCACCCCTTTCTTCATCTCCTTTTCCTGTTGTGACTCAAAGCCTGTAAATCAGAGACCATTCAGAAGCGGAGAGGGGGGGGGGGTCTGATCACATCATTGTGGGCTTGCCAAGTTGACTTCTTTGACTCCATCGGGAAGTGGAGGGAAAGCTCAAAAAGAGCCTAAGTGTGCTCCATTTCTGCTGATTGGAGAAGCACCAGGCAGCGGGGTGCACGAAACATAGAAACATAGAAGATTGATGGCAGAAAAAGACCTCAGGGTCCATCTAGTCTGTCCCTATACTATTTTCTGTATTTTATCTTAGTATGGATATATGTTTATCCCAGGCATTTATTTGTTTGTTCGTTCGTTCGTTCGTTCATTCATTCATTCATTCATTCATTCATTCATTCATTTATTTATTTATCTATCAGATTTGTATGCCGCCTCTCTCCGTAGACTCGGGGCGGCTAACAACAATAATAAGACAATGTAAACAAATCCAATGTTTAAATTCAGTTACTGTGGATTTACCAACCATGTCTGCTGGAAGTTTGTTCCAAGCATCTACTACTCTTTCAGTAAAATAATCTTTTCTCACATTGCTTCTGATCTTTCTCCCAACTAAACTCAGATTGTGCCCCCTTGTACTTGTGCTCACTTTCCTATTAAAAACACTTCCCTCCTGAAACTTATTTAACGCTTTAAGCATATTTAAATGTTTCAATCATGCCCCCCTTTCCCTCCTGTCCTCCAGACTGTACAGATTGAATTCATGAAATCTTTCCTGTAAAGTTTTATGCTTAATACCTTCCACCATTTTTCTACACCGTCTTTGGACCCGTTCAATTTTATCCATATCTTTTTGTAGTTGAGGTCTCCGGAACTGGACACAGTATTCCAAATGGGGTCTCACCAGCGCTCTATACAGTGGGATCACAATCTCCCTCTTCCATCTTGGTGTCTTGGAGGCTCCGCAACTTGCAGTTGTGAAAAATTAAATTGGGGATTAGAAGTCTGGTTTAAGTGCGATTTATCTAGTTGGCGCTAAATTCTAAGCATCTTCCTTCCAGAATTGCTCATTTTCTGCAAATTTTTAATGTCAGTGTATTTGGCATATGTGTTAATTAGGTGGGGGAAGTGGTTCTGGATTTATGCTGCTGATAAAAGTGGCTTTCGATTGTTGGCAGTGGATGATAACTTTCGTAGGATGTTTGTGGTTCTTTCTGGAAATGGCGCTGTTGGCTGAGGATGAGGGTTTCCTTTAAACCAGGGGTCTCCAACCGTGGTAACCTTAAGACTTGCTGGCTGTGGAATTCTGGAAGTTGAAGTCCAAATATCTTCAAGTTGTTAAAGTTGGGAAACACTGGTCTGGAGGACAGAAGGGAAAGAGGGGACACAATCGAAACATTTAAATGCGTTAAAGGGTTAAATAAGGCTCAGGAGGGAAGTGTTTTTAATAGGAAAGTGAACACAAGAACAAGGGGGCACCATCTGAGGTTAGTTGGGGGGAAAGATCAGAAGCAACGTGAGAAAATATTATTTGTCTGAAAGAGTAGTAGATGCTTGGAACAAACTTCTAGCAGACGTTTATTTTTGAGCAGTATAGGGGGGACATGATTGAAACATTTAAATATGTTAAATAAGGTTCAGAAGGGAGGTGGTTTTAATAGGAAAGTGAACACAAGAACAAGGGGGCACAATCTGAGGTTAGTTAGGGACGAAGATCAGAAGCAACGTGAGAAAATATTATTTGTCTGAAAGAGTAGTAGATGCTTGGAACAAACTTCTAGCAGACGTGGTTGGTAAATCCACAGTAACTGAATTTAAACATGCCTGGGATAAACACATATCCATCCTAAGATAAAATACAGGAAATAGTATAAGGGCAGACTCGATGGACCATGAGGTCTTTTTCTGCCGTCAATCTTCTGTTTCTATGTTTAAAATGAGTTACTATGGATTTACCAACCCTGTCTGCTGGAAGTTAGTTCCATGCATCTACTACTCTTTCAGTAAAATAATATTTTCTCACGTTGCTTCTGATCTTCGTCCCTAACTAACCTCAGATTGTGCCCCCGTGTTCTTGTGTTCACTTTCCTATTAAAACCACCTCCCTTCTGAACCTTATTTAACCCTTTAACATATTTAAATGTTTCAATCATGTCCCCCCTATACTGCTCAAAAATAACAAATAACACATCCTAGATCTGAATGAATGAAATATTCTCATGGAATACTTTGTTCTGTACAAAATTGAATGTGCACAACAGCAGGTGAAATTGATTGTCAATCAGTGTTGCTTCCTAAGTGGACAGTTTGATTTCACAGAAGTTTGATTTACTTGGAGTTATATTGGGTTGTTTAAGCGTTCCCTTTTTTTTTTTTTTTGAGCAGTGTATATACATTTTTGAAATCAACAAAAAAATGATTCATAAAGTACAAGGTCCACTGCGATGATTACAAAAAAATTATTTTTGTACACCTGTGTAATCAGCAATGAAAGAGTAAATATATCTTGGCGTTTTATGGATGGCATCACCTTTGCCTGGGTTTCAAAAAAGACTGTTAGTAGCTGGGTCTCTCTAACACAGCTGGAGTGTTTTTGCGGTTGTCAAATGAAAAGTTAGTGGTTGCCTCTCCTGAGACATAAGCGTGAAGCTTCAAGAGGAAGTCATTTGAAGGAGGTTATGGTTTTGCATGCTACCAAATCAGTTTCTTATTTATTTCGCAGGAAAAGGGACGTTGGCCAAATAGGTGATTAGTTCCCCAACTGCTTTTGGAATACTGTGTTCAGTTCTGGAGACCTCACCTACAAAAAGATACAGTGATCCCTCGAGTTTCGCGATCTCGATCTTCGCGAAATGCTATATCGCGATTTTTCAAAAAATATTAATTAAAAAAAAACCACTTCTGCGTTTGGCTTCGGGAGTCAGCTGGGAAGCGGCGCGGCTGTTTTAAAAGGTCGCAGCCAGCCTGGGGGGCTTCCCAGCACCACCCTGAACCCCCAACCCGGATTCGGGGGGGGGTGCTGGCAAGCCCCCCAGGCCGGCTGCGACCTTTTAAAACAGCCGCGCCGCTTCCCAGCTGAGTCCTGAAGCCAAACGCCAAAGACGAACTTCCGCATTTGGCTTCAGGAGTCAGCTGGGAAGCGGCGCGGCTGTTTTAAAAGGTCGCAGCCGGCCTGGGGGGTTTCCCAGCACCCCCCGAACCCGGGTGGCCAGGCGAGCAGCGAGCGAACGGCGGGTGGCCGGGCGAAGGGCGGGCGAGCGGGTGCTGGGGGGGCGGGGCAGCCGACATCCAAAGCAATCTGTCGGCTTCTGCACTTTCGTCGCTCCCCACCTCCACCATCTGCGCATGCGCGGCCATTAAAAAAAAAAAAGATCGCGCATGCGCAGATGGTGTTTTTACTTTCGGAACCCTACATCGCAAAAAATCGATTATCGCGAGGGGTCCTGGAACGGAATCCTCGTGATAATCGAGGGATCACTGTATTGACAAAATTGAACGGGTCCAAAGATGGGCTACAAGAATGGTGGAAGGTCTTAAGCATAAAACGTATCAGGAAAGACTTAATGAACTCAATCTGTATAGTCTGGAGGACAGAAGGGAAAGCAGGGACATGATCGAAACATTTAAATATGTTAAAGGGTTAAATAAGGTCCAGGAGGGAAGTGTTTTTAATAGGAAAGTGAACACAAGAACAAGGGGACACAATCTGAAGTTAGTTGGGGGAAAGATCAAAGGTAACATGAGAAAATATTATTTTACTGAAAGAGTAGTAGATCCTTGGAACAAACTTCCAGCAGACGTGGTTGGTAAATCCACAGTAACTGAATTTAAACATGCCTGGGATAAACATATATCCATTGTAAGATAAAATGCAGGAAATAGTATAAGGGCAGACTAGATGGACCATGAGGTCTTTTTCTGCTGTCAGTCTTCTATGTTTCTATGCTTGGAATAGAACAGTGTTTCCCAACCTTGGCAACTTAAAGATATTTGGACTTCAACTCCCAGAATTCCCCAGCCAGCGAATGCTGGCTGGGGAATTCTGGGAGTTGAAGTCCAGCAATCTTCAAGTTACCAAGGCTGGGAAAAACTGGAATAGAATATAGAATATAGAATGGGTGTCATGTTTATGTATATTTATATTGAAAGCCACCCTGAGTCTCTGGAGAAATCGAAATAATAAACAAACAAATAAATAATAAAAGGGAGCCAGCTGTGAAATAGAGGCTCCTCTTTCTAGAACCCCAATGAGTAGCTATTCTCTTCCTATAGGTAGTATTCCGTTACCTCAGTATTTCCTCACGCTGGCAACTTTGAGATGGATTCTGGGAGTTGAAGTCCCCACAATTCAAGATGGCCGCGGTTGAGGAATGTTGGGCCTGGTGAGGATGGGGGTAGTTTTTGATTTGTGTCAGGCCTTCCAGAATCCAGAAGTCAGAGCCTATAAGGCTGAACCAAATGAATAGAAGGGTAGTAGGTCATTTGTCAATATAGTCAGTTTGATCTACTGATTAAGGCACCAGGCTAGAAACCAAGTGGCTGAGTTATAGTCCTGCCGTACGTATGAAAGCTGGCTAGGTGACTTTAGGCCAATCATTAGGAGATGGTGAGTTCTAGTCCTGCCTTAGGCATGAAAGCCTTCCGGGTGGCTTTGGGCCAAACACCAGGAGACGGTGAGTTCTAGTCCCGCCTTAGGCATGAAAGCCTTCTGGGTGACTTTGGCCCAATCACCAGGAGACGGCGAGTTCTAGTCCCGCCTTAGGCATGAAGGCCTTCTGGGTGACTTTGGCCCAATCACCAGGAGACTGTGAGTTCTAGTCCCGCCTTAGGCATGAAGGCCTTCTGGGTGACTTTGGCCCAATCATCAGGAGACGGTGAGTTCTAGTCCCGCCTTAGGCATGAAAGCCTTCTGGGTGACTTTGGCTCAATCACCAGGAGACGGTGAGTTCTAGTCCCGCCTTAGGCATGAAGGCCTTCTGGGTGACTTTGGGCCTATCACCAGGAGACATTGAGTTCTAGTCCCGCCTTAGGCATGAAAGCCTTCTGGGTGACTTTGGGCCTATCACCAGGAGACGGTGAGTTCTAGTCCCGCCTTAGGCATGAGAGCCTTCTGGGTGACTTTGGCCCAATCACCAGGAGACGGTGAGTTCTAGTCCCGCCTTAGGCATGAAAGCCTTCTGGGTGACTTTGAGCCAATCACCAGGAGCAGTGAGTTCTAGTCCCACCTTAGGCATGAAAGCCAGTGGAACGCTCGGCCCACCATAGTCACCCCTGACATGAGTGAGATCAAGCTGGTCACACCTACCCTGACCAAACACACCCTGCCACCTCCAGGTCAAACACAGCCCTGATGTGGCCCTCAAAGAATTCGAGTTTAGCATTTTATGGCATTTAGACTTATATACCGCTTTTACAGCCCTCTCTAAGCGGTTTGCAGAATCAGCCTCTTGCCCCCAACAATCCGGGTCCTCATTTTTACCCACCTCGGAAGGATGGAAGGCTGAGTCCATCTTGAGCCGGTGGTGAGATTTGAACTGCTCAACTACAGCTAGCATTTATCCGAAGTTTCCTGCAGTGCTGCACTCTAACCACTGCGCCACCCTGGCTTGACACCATTGGCTTAGACCGAATCTCTGCCAGCCCTTGTCTTTTCCAGCCAAGAAAACTGAAATCCCACTTAGAATAATGTGGTAAGTAAAAACTCAGTGCTGGGCAAAATGTGCAATTTTGCAGGTCCTGTTTTCGTTCCTCTCTTAGCCTAAACGCTGCCTTGTTTTGCAATAGCAATTGATGTGGCTATTTTTCTGGCCTGGTGGTCACAAAGGCTCTTCGGCTTCATCCTTGGGATCTGGATGGGTTCTTGGGGAAAATGACGCAGCTTGTATAAAGTTCAGCGGCTCGGGGCCACATCTGGAATACGGAGAACCCTAGAGCTAAAAAGATGCTGCCAGGATTAAAAAAAGAACATGGCAAAGTTCAGGTCAGGACATTTAAAACCTCGACCCTGGAAATGCACAACTTTGTGGTGCTGAGTAGCACATCGTTTTTGGGTTTATTTGGTATTATAACTGCCAGCCTTGGATGAAGCAAATCCCAGACCAGTGTTTTTCAACCAGTGTGCCAGACATGGTCAGGTGTGCCGCGAAGCTCAGAGAAAGCAAACAAGAGAGAGAGAAAGAAAGAGAGAGAAAGAGAAAGCTAACAAGAGAGAAAGAGAACAAGAGAGAAAAAAAGCAAGAGAGAGAGAGAAAGAAAGAAAGAGAGAGAGAGAGAAAGAGAGGGAGGGAAGATGGGAGAGAGAAAGACATAGAGGGAGGGAGGGAGAGAGAAAGAGAGCAAAAAAGAGGAAAGAAGGAAGAGAGAAAAAAAGAGGAAGGGAGAGAAAGAGGGAGAGAGAAATAGAGCGAAAGGGAGGAAGAGAGAGAATTTTTTTGTCCAATATTTTTTTAGCCGCCGCCGCCCCTCCTCCCCCTGCCCTCAATGTGCCCCATGGTTTTGTAAATGTAAAAAGTGTGCCGCGGCTCAAAAAAGGTTGAAAATCACTGTCCCAGACAGCTAATTTGGCTGAGCTAAGGCAAACACACCCATGTGTGTTTGTGTGTGTGTGTAACATATTTAGTGTGTAATATATTTTGCTGATAATGAAAATGAAGGGAGACTAGTATAGATCTATTTCAAGCTATTTAGCTCTCATCAGCTAGCCATACCCCCTCTCTCTCTGTGTGTATGTATGTATGTGGCTGGTATGTGGTATGCATGTGTATGTTTGGTTTTTTAAATTAGGGTTTTTAAATTTTTTAAATATTAGATTTGTTATATGTTAGAAACATAGAAGACTGACGGCAGAAAAAGACCTCATTGTCCATCTAGTCTGCCCTTATACTATTTCCTGTATTTTACCTTACAATGGATATATGTTTATCCCAGGCATGTTTAAATTCAGTTACTGTGGATTTACCAACCACGTCTGCTGGAAGTTTGTTCCAAGCATCTACTACTCTTTCAGTGAAATAATATTTTCTCACGTTGCTTTTGATCTTTCCCCCAACTAACTTCAGATTGTGTCCCCTTGTTCTTGTGTTCACTTTCCTATTAAAAATACTTCTCTCCTGAACCTTATTTAACCCTTTGACATATTTAAATGTTTTGATGTCCCCTCTTTCCCTTCTGTCCTCCAGACTAGACAGATTGAGTTCATGAAGTTTTTCCTGATAAGTTTCGTGCTTAAGACCTTCCACCATTCTTGTCGCCCGTCTTTGGACCCGTTCAATTTTGTCAATATCTTTTCGTCGGAGTCCTCGGAGTCACCTGAGTGTTGGCCAATGGTTATTGTAGTCTGTAATTTTTTTCCTCTGGAAATCCCTTCCTACTCCCACACCATTTGAACGGGTGTTCATCCCAAATTATATCGCTAAGAGTCTGTAGAGATTCATTCATTTTTTTCATAAGGCAACTGGGTTTTCTTTTTTCTTTTGAAGATGTTTCACTTCTCATCCAAGAAGCTTCTTCAACTTCATAGAATAATGAGGAGGAACGGAAGGATTTATAGTCCTTGCAGATGGTCATTTGCATCCTTGGAGAGAAAAGCTGCCAGGGGAATTCTGGGAGTTGGAGTCCACCCCCCACCCACCCCCATGTTAAAGGCTCTGAGGTTGAGAAACACTTGCCTTGCTCAAAGGAAGTAAACAACTAGGAGGGCTAGATTTCTCTTGCGCAAGAGGGCGGTTAGAATTTCTAGGAAGCCGCATTTCCTAATTCTGCAGTGTGTTTTGTAAGGCTGCTTGTTGTCTTACTGCCAGAGCATTTGCAAAACGCTGGTCAGAAGTACAGCTAGCAAGAAGAACTGACCGTTCGAAGCCCATGACCGACCGAGGGCAGTCCTCAACTTAACAACCACAACGAACCCACAGTTTTCGTTGCTAAGCAAAACTATTATGATTTTTCTTGCCATGGTTGTTAAGCAAACTACTGCATTTTTTAAAAAAAATACACAGCTCAAAAAAAATAAAGGGAAAGGTCTTAAGCAACTGATCAGGAAAGACTTCATGAACTCAATCTGTATAGTCTGGAAGGGGGGACATGATCGAAACATTTAAATACGTTAAAGGGTTAAATAAGGTTCAGGAGGGAAGTGTTTTTAATAGGAACACAAGAACAAGGGGGCACAATCTGAGGTTAGTTGGGGGAAAGATCAGAAGCAACGTGAGAAAATATTATTTTACTGAAAGAGTAGTAGATGCTTGGAACAAACTTCCAGAAGACGTGGTTGGTAAATCCACAGTAACTGAATTTAAACATGCCTGGGATAAACATATATCCATCCTAAGATAAAATACAGGAAATACCTAGTATAAGGGCAGACTAGATGAACCAGGAAGTCTTTTTCTGCTGTCAGTCTTCTATGTTTCTAATGCACACTTAGTAAATAGTTTGACAGTGTTGAGGGAATTGTTTGTTTAGCAGAGTGATGACGTTCGGGGGAAAACTGTTCTTGTGTCTAGTTGTCTTGGTGTGCCATGCTCTGTAGCGACGTTTTGAGGGTAGGAGTTGAAACAGTTTGTGTCCAGGATGTGAGGGGGCAGTAAATATTTTCACAGCCCTCAGGTCCTCAGTGGAAGGCAGGTTGGCAGCCATTGTTTTTTCTGCAGTCCTGATTCTCCTCTGAAGTCTGTGTCAATCCTGTTGGGTTGCAGAACCGAACCAGACAGTTACAGAGGAGCAGGTGACAGACTCAATGATTCCTCTGTAGAACTGGATCAGCAGCTCCTTGGGCAGTTTGAGCTTCCTGATGTGGTGCAGAAAGAACATTCTCCCTAACTCCCCAAAAGAGGCTTGGGGATGCGGTAGAAGCCCACTTGGGAGGGAGAACTGGAGAACTCCCGGCAGACGCAATGAGCTCTTTCATCCTCGCACTGGAGCGAACCCTGACCTCCGCGGATCGGTCACAGACAGCGGGTGGGCCAGATGTGGCCCGTGGACCGCCTCTTGCCCAAGTCTGCTTTAAACGGTCACAAAATAGAAACATAGAAACATAGAAGTCTGACGGCAGAAAAAGACCTCATGGTCCATCTAGTCTGCCCTTATACTATTTTCTGTATTTTATCTTAGGATGGATATATGTTTATCCCAGGCATGTTTAAATTCAGTTACTGTGGATTTATCTACCACGTCTGCTGGAAGTTTGTTCCAAGGATCTACTACTCTTTCAGTAAAATAATATTTTCTCATGTTGCTTTTGATCTTTCCCCCAACTAACTTCAGATTGTGTCCCCTTGTTCTTGTGTTCACTTTCCTATTAAAAACACTTCCCTCCTGGACCTTATTTAACCCTTTAACATATTTAAATGTTTCGATCATGTCCCCCCTTTTCCTTCTGTCCTCCAGACTATACAGATTGAGTTCATGAAGTCTTTCCTGATACGTTTTATGCTTAAGACCTTCCACCATTCTTGTAGCCCGTCTTTGGACCCGTTCAATTTTGTCAATATCTTTTTGTAGGTGAGGTCTCCAGAACTGAACACAGTATTCCAAATGTGGTCTCACCAGCATTCTATATAGCGGGATCATAATCTCCCTCTTCCTGCTTGTTATACCTCTAGCTATGCAGCCAAGCATCCTACTTGCTTTCCCTACCGCCCGACTGCACTGTTCACCCATTTTGAGACTGTCAGAAATCATTACCCCTAAAATGAATGGTTGTGAATCAAGGACTACCTATATCCCTTCTTTCCTGCTTTGATGGCCTATAACAGTGAAGGCGAACCTATGGCACGGGCGCCACAGGGGGCACGCGGAGCCATATCTCCTGGCACACGAGCTGTTGCCCTAGCTCAGCTCCAACATGCATGTGTGTCCCAGCCAGCTGGTTTTTGGCTCGCACAGAGGCTCTGGGAGGCCATTTTTGGCTTCCGGAGGGCCTTGAGGGGGATGGAGATGAGTGTTTATCCTTCCCCAGCTCCAGGGAAGCCTTTGGAGCCTTGGGGAGGGCTAAGCATGAGCCTACTGGGCCCACCAGAAGTTGGGAAACAGCCCGTTTCCAGCCTCCAGAGGGCTTCTAGCGGGTGGGGGAATCTGTTTTCGCCCTTCCCAGGCATTGAATTATGGGTATGAGAACTCACGCGTGAATGCTCTTTTGGAACCCGAGGGGCTCTCTCTACATGGGGCTACTTTTGAAAAGTGTTCAGAAACTTCAGATCGTGCAGAACGCAGCCGCGAGAGCCATCGTGGGGTTTCCAAGATTCGCCCACGTTTCTTCAACACTCCGTGGCTTCCATTGGCTGCTGATCAGTTTCCGGTCACAATTCAAAGTGTTGGTCAGGACCTTTAAAGCCCTACATGGCATTGGACCAGAGTACCTCCGGAACCGCCTGCTACCGCACGAATCCCAGCGACCGATAAGGTCCCACAGAGTTGGCCTTCTCCGGATCCCGTCGACTAAACCAGTGTTTTTCAACCAGTGTGCCGTGAGACATGGTCAGGTGTGCCGTGGGGAAATTAAACATGGGTCCCCAAACTATGGCCCGTGTGCTGGATATGGCCCACGGAGACAATTTATCCGGCCTGTCGCCAGCCGCCTCCATCCGAACATAAACATTCCCCTCACAATCCCTCCAGCTATCAGTGACAGGAAGAGTGGAGGCACAGGGAACGCTCACTGCCCAATCACCTTCTAGGATTCATCCCGACCACTAGTGATGAACCAATAGCAGGCTGCTTCTCATCCACACCCAGGAAGGTCCCTGCTCGGGCTGCTGTGCACTTATCATTTTGTGGCCGCTGCGAGTAGTTGAAACTGCTACTCCTCCCCATGATCCCAATTTCTAATCCTGGTCAGGACTGGAGGTAGATGTTGCCACCACTAGATGAAGCCTCAGCCTCAGCTGGTTATGTCTATCGTGATGGTGTACAGTAATACCTCATGATACAAACTTAATTGGTGCAAGGAGGAGGTTCGTAAGACGAAAGGTTCGTAAGACGAAACATTGTTTCCCATAGGAAACAATGTAAAGTCAATTAATCCGTGCAACCAAAAAACCCCCCGCAAAAAAAACGGCTTTCGGCGACTGCTGGGAAGCCGCGCGGCTGTTTTAAAAGGTGACAGCCGGCCTGGGGGGCTTCCCAGCACCCCCCCGAACCCGGGTTCGGGGTTCGGGGGAGTGCTGGCAAGCCCCCCAGGCCGGCTGCGAACTTTAAAAACACCCGCGCCGCTTCTCAGCTGTCTCATGAAGCCGAACGCGGAAGTTCGGCTTTAGCGTTCGGCTTCAGGAGACAGCTGCGAAGCGGCGCGGGTGTTTTAAAAGGTCACAGTTGGCCTGGGGGGCTTCCCAGCAACCTCCCGAACTGAACCCGGGGTTCAGCAAAATTTTGCCTCTTCTTACGAACTTTGTTCGAGTTACGAACCAGCGTTCGGGAGGCTTCTGGGAAGCCCCGCCGCCCGGCTGTCACCTTTTAAAACAGCCGCGCGGCTTCCCAGCAGTCTCCGAACGCAGGTTCGTAACTCGAAAAAAGTTCGTAAGAAGAGGCAAAATTTTTCTGAACCCCGGGTTCGTATCACGAGTTGTTCGTAAGACGAGGGGTTTGTATCTTGAGGTACCACTATATAGAGATATTTGACTTTTTTCTTTTTATAAGAGGCCCCCGCAGAGGGTGTTATACAATGCATCACAATGTTATCTATATTGTACATGCCTCTTGAAGGGTCATTTTCTTAAAGAGCTCGTGTCATTTTGTGTCATTTGGTTGGTGCTGTGCCCCAGGATTTTGTAAATGTAAAAAATGTGCCTCGACTCAAAAAAGGTTGAAAATCACTGTACAAACAATGTCGTTTGGTGGGCCCCAGGGGAAGAGCCTTCTCTGTGGCGGACCCGGCCCTCTGGAACCAACTCCCCCCGGAGATTAGAACTGCCCCCACCCTTCCTGTCTTTCGTAAACTACTCAAGACTCACTTATACCGCCAGGCATGGGGGAGTTGAGACACCTTTCCCCCAGGCTATTTTTTATACTTTGTTTTATGTTTGGTATGAATGTGCTGTTTGGTTTTTTAAAGAATGATAGGGTTTTATATGTTTTTAATATTAGATTCGTTCCACTGCTATATTGTTTTTATTGCTGTTGTGAGCCGCCCCGAGTCTTCGGAAAGGGGTGGCATACAAATCTAATAAATAAATAAAAATAAATAAATTAAATAAATAGGGTTCGCCATCACTGGCCTATAAGATTTTGTCACACCCTAGCCCTTAAATATAAAGCACATCTCCTATTTGTGTGGTTATTTTGGTGTGTGGGGGGAACCACCGGGATGAATTGGGCAGCCTTTGTCCAATTTTGGCCGTCCCACTCATGGAAGGCTGCTCCTGCAATTTGTTAGTCTTTTTTTAATTTTTTATTGTTTTGCTTTGCCACTTTGGAAACAGAAGTTTGGAGGAGGAAGTTAAGAGTTGAAAGGCAGCCGAGCTGAAATCCATCTGTGTTGCTTTATTAGGAATTTGCGAGTAGTTGCTTCCTCCTGCAAGCGGGTGAGCGGGCAGCAGTGCGAGTTCTTGAGAATTTGGGCGCTGGTGTTCACATCTCACATCTGTGGCAACTTCACAAACCTGGCAAAGATGCAGGAACACTGCCACCTGTGTTCATTGGCGCAAAATGGTCATGCAACTTTTTATTTCAGTGCCAGCTTTGAACCATCACTAAATGAATTGTTGTAAGTCGAGGACTACCTGTATAAATCATTTCATTCAATTGCTTTTATTATGGGTGACTATGTTTTTGTCTACTATTTAGTGCAACTCTTTAATATTTCTGGATTGGCTTTCTTTGTTTTGTTATTATTGGCCACCGTTTTGTTGGAATAGACTCATTCATTCATTTATTCATTCATTCATCCATTCATTCATTCATTTAACATTTGCCCAGGTTCGCCTGGGGCACCAGTTGTGGCCCTATTTGTACAGGGAGTTATTGCTCACAGTCATTCATGCCCTCATCACCTCGAGGTTCGATTACTGCAACGCTCTCTACATGGGGCTACCTCTGAAAAGTGTTCGGAAACTTCAGATCGTGCAGAACGCAGCCGCGAGAGCCATCGTGGGGCTTCCCAGATTCAATTGCAAAAGGCCGCTTTACTGGGATCGGCAAACATAATTCACCGCTACATCACGCAGTCCTAGGTGCTTGGGAAGCGCCGGACTGGTGATGAAATACGAAATCCAGCATAGTGATCTCGTTTGCTGTGTTGTTTTGTTGTTGATGATGATGATATGATGAGGATGAGGATGATAATAATAATATTTATTTATTCATTCATTCATTCATTCATTCATTCATTCAATTTTTATGCCGCCCTTCTCCTTAGACTCAGGGCGGCTTACAACATGCTAGCAATAGCACTTTTTTAACAGAGCCAGCCTATTGCCCCCACAATCCAGGTCCTCATTTTACCCACCTCGGAAGGATGGAAGTGGTTTTGTCAACCTTGAGCCGGTGATGAGATTTGAACCGCTGACCTTCAGATCTACAGTCAGCTTCAGTGATCTGCAGTACAGTGCTCTACCTGCTGCGCCACCCCTGGCTCTTCTATTATAATAATAATTATAATTACTATAATAATAATAATTATAATTACTATAATAATAATAATAATTATAATTACTATAATAATAATAATTATAATTACTATAATAATAATAATTATAATTACTATAATAATAATAATAATAATTATAATTACTATAATAATAATAATAATAATAATATACTCTCCCTCTCTGCTTCCCCTATCCCCAAGACCTGCTTTGAGCTTTGTGCAGCCAAATCTCTACTACGGCCATTTGTCAGAGTCAGCCAAAAGTGTTATCAGTGCAAGTAATTAAATGCTGCCTCTTCAAGGCACCGCTCCTGCCTGTTTAAATGCGCCCTGGGTAATTGGATACGGCCCCACAGGGATTGTATTTCGGTGTCATAATGGAAATATTTCACGGGGAAGCGTTGGTTAACGGTTGGGACGCTGGGTCAGCAGATCTTTAATTGTGCCGCCTGCTGGACGGCTCCCGGATTCTTCGGTTCAGTGTCAGTTCCTTAGCCAAACTAGCTAACCTCATTAGCACTGACAATGTGACCCGGTTTGAGTAATGAAATATCTGCAAGAAGACAAGCAAGGTCGGAGAGCGCCAAGGACCTCCTCATGTCAAACCTGAGCTAGAAATAATCTCCTTTGTTCATCTCAATTCAGAATACAGTGGTACCTCTACCTACCAAACGCCTCTACTTATGAAGTTTTATAGATAAGAACCGGGTGTTCAAGATTTTTTTGCCTCTTCTCAAGAACCATTTTCCACTTAAAAACCCAAGCCTCCAAAACCAGAAAAGGTGGAGAGAAGCCTCCGTGGGGCCTCTCTAGGAATCTCCTGGGAGAAGATTGACGGCAGAAAAAGACCTCATGGTCCATCTAGTCTGCCCTTATACTATTTTCTGTATTTTATCTTACAATGGATATATGTTTATCCCAGACATGTTTAAATTCACTTCCTGTCGATATAGCAACCATGTCGGCTGGAAGTTTGTTCCAAGGATCTACTACTCTTTCAGTAAAATAATATTTTCCCACATTCCTTCTGATCTTTCCCCCAACTAACTTCAGATTGTGTCCCCTTGTTCTTGTGTTCACTTTCCTATTAAAAACACTTCCCTCC
Organism: Erythrolamprus reginae; assembly: GCF_031021105.1. Taxonomy (NCBI): domain Eukaryota; kingdom Metazoa; phylum Chordata; class Lepidosauria; order Squamata; family Dipsadidae; genus Erythrolamprus; species Erythrolamprus reginae. The sequence goes on from NW_027248821.1 coordinate 184,526, forward strand.
TGAACCTTATTTAACCCTTTAATATATTTAAATGTTTCAATCATGTCCCTGCTTTCCCTTCTGTCCTCCAGACTATACAGATTGAGTTCATTCAGTCTTTCCTGATACGTTTTATGCTTAAGACCTTCCACCATTTTTGTAGCCCATCTTTGGACCCCTTCAATTTTATCCATATCTTTTTGTAGGTGAGGTCTCCAGAACTGAACACAGTATTCCAAATGGGGTCTCACCAGCGCTCTATCTTCATTCATTATCACCCACTGTAACGTTGCTTGTATCCTTAAGATTTTAATATTATTATTATTATTATTATTATTATTATTATTATTATTATTATTATTAAGATTTGTATGCCGCCCCTCTCCGAAGACTCTTAAAATATTAATATTGATTGTTTCCTCGTTGCTTATTTGACCCCTGTACAGTCACGAAGTGTTGTATCTCATGATTCTTGACAAACGTACCATTTCTTTTATGCACACTGAGAGCATCTGCACCAAAGACAAATTCCTCGTGTGTCCCACCACACTTGGCCAATAAAGAATTCTATTCTATTCTGTTGTTGTCTCCCCCCCCCCACATTCAACACCCCTTCTAGAGTTGCTCTTACTTATGGGTTGCAGAGAAAATTGACCCTTCAAGAGCAGAATTCGCCCTCCGGTGAAAACCATAACTGTTCCGAGCTGTAGTAACAGCCATCTAATGCAGCAGGCGGTTTCTCCTTCTCCCCCTTATTGATTTTCTACCCTCTGTAATCAGTTACCCTCCGTGCAACCGTAAGTAAGCGAAGCTCGTCCTTTGCAAGCTATTTACCGGAATCGTCGGCTCTAGATTTCCTATCAGATGTGGTTACAAACTTGGGAAAACAGGAGGGGTTGGGCTGGTGGGGGCGGGTGGGGGCAGAACTTGCTTACTTAAGACTTAGAAATTGTGGGGTGTGCGAAAACCAAGAAGGATCCATCCCGGTGCCAATAGCTTCAATGTCAGGGTTTTTTTTCTTTTCAGTGGTGGCCGCTGTTGCTTTCTCCATTTGGTTTTTCTGGTATCTCGTTTGCTTTCCCGCAAGCTACCGCTAATCTGACATAAGTTGCGATAAATAAAGGATGACAGCAATAAAAATAATTATTTTTTTTGCCTAATTATACCTCCCAGAAGGCAGGTCGAGAGAGAGAGATGCTTCTCTATCTTATTGCTTACTACCCTGTATTCCCGAAAATAAGTCACCCCCCGAAAGTAAGACATTGGAGAGGTTTCATAGAATTGCGTAATATAAGGCATCCCCCGAAAGTAAGACCTAGGAGACATTTCCTTTTGCGGCATTCCCGAACAGAACATATATAACACTGCTGTCCATAAACTGCATCGCAAAACGCTGCATCAATCAGATTTAAAACACATAGAAACATAGAAGACTGACGGCAGAAAAAGACCTCATGGTCCATCTAGTCTGCACTTATACTATTTCCTGTATTTTATCTTACAATGGATCTATGTTTATCCCAGGCATGTTTAAATTCAGTTACTGTGGATTTAACAACCACGTCTGCTGGAAGTTTGTTCCAAGCATCTAATACTCTTTCAGTCAAATAATATTTTCTCATGTTGCTTTTGATCTTTCCCCCAACTAACTTCAGATTGTGTCCCCTTGTTCTTGTGTTCACTTTCCTATTGAAAACACTTCCCTCCTGGACCTTATTTAACCCTTTAACGTATTTAAATGTTTCGATCATGTCCCCCCTTTTCCTTCTGTCCTCCAGACCAGTGTTTCCCAACCTTTTTTGAGCCGCGGCACATTATTCATATTTTCAAAATCCTGGGGAACATTGAAAGGGGGGGGGCGGGGCGGGGGGGCGGGCTAAAGAAAAGTTTGGACAAAAAAACCCTCTCTCTTCCTCCCTTTCGCTCTATTTCTCCCTCTTTCTCTTTTCCTTCCTTCCCTTCTTTCTCTCTCTCCATCCCTCTTTCTTTCTTTCTCTTTTTTGCTCTCTTTCTCTCTCCCTCCTTCCCTTCCTCTATGTCTTTCTCTCTCCCTTGCTCTCTCTCTCTCTGTCTCTCTTGCTATCTCTTTCTTGCTTTTCTCTCTCTCTCTTGCTCTCTCTCTCTTTCACTGTCTTGCTATATGTCTCTTTCTTTCTCTTTGCCTCTCTTGCTATCTCTCTTTCTTTCTCTTTCTCTCTTTCTCTCTCTGTCTCTCTTTGCTATGTCTCTCTTTCTTTCTCTTTCTCTCTCTTTCTGCCTCTCTTGCTAAGTCTCTCTTTTTCTCTTGCTATGTCTCTCTTTCTTTTTTTTCTCTCTGCCTCTCTTGCTATGTCTATCTTTCTCTCTCTCTTTCTCTCTCTCTCTTTCTCTGCCTCTCTTATATGTCTCTCTTTCTCTCTCTCTCTCAGCTGACTGCAAGCGGGAGCCCTGACGGCGGCAGCTGGACGTGGTGCTGGACACCGTATATGCCAGGCCCGCAGCGCCAGCATGTACGACGTCCAGCAGCACGTCCAACTGCCACCGTCAGGGCTCCCGCTTGCAGTCAGCTGAGAGAGAGAGACAGAGCGCTCCCTCTCGCCGCCGCCATCTCCCCGCGACTGCCGGCGGCCGCTGCAGCCATCCCCCCCCCCGCTCCTACCGCCGGGCCACAAAGGACACTTGCCGCCGACGCCAGAGAAGTTCCAGCTGGGCGGGGCGCTGCCGGTACTTCCGTCCTGGGGCTACCGCTCGCAGCTGTCCCTCGGCTCCTGCTCGATGCCGCGGTTTTCGGCTCTCCTGCTGGGCTCCAAAGAAGGAAGGCGGGAAAAAGGCGCGAAGAATGGAGCTCTCCTTCTTCCTGCCTTCCTTCTTTGGAGCCCAGCAGGAGAGCCGAAAACCGCGGCATCGAGCAGGAGCCGAGGGACAGCTGCGAGCGGGAGTCCCAGGATGGAAGTACCGGCAGCGCCCCGCCCAGCTGGAACTTCACGGCACACCTAGCCCTGTCTCACGGCACACCAGTGTGCCGCGGCACACCGGTTGGGAAACGCTGCTCCAGACTATACAGATTGAGTTCATGAAGTCTTTCCTGATACGTTTTATGCTTAAGACTTTCCACCATTCTTGTAGCCCATCTTTGGACCCGTTCAATTTTGTCAATATCTTTTTGTAGGTGAGGTCTCCAGAACTGAACACAGTATTCCAAATGGGGTCTCACCAGCATTCTATATAGCGGGATCATAATCTCCCTCTTCCTGCCTGTTATACCTCTAGCTATGCAGCCAACATCCAACATGGTAGTAGTACATAATGGTACGGTAGTAGTAAGAAATTCTTGATAGGATTCACACGGTTTGTCTGGTTATTTATTATTTTATTTATTTATTTATTATTTAGATTTGTATGCCGCCCCTCTCCGCAGACTCGTGGCGGCATGGTTATGCTGGTTTGTGATGACAACTACTGTACAGTATATAATAAATGTTCTTTTTTTTTTTGTTCAGCAATAAATGTGAATTCTTCTTCACTGAAAAAAAATGAGACATCCCCTGAAAACAAGATGTAGTACATCTTTGGAAGCAAAAATCAATATAGGACACTTTCTTATTTTTGGGAAAACAGGGTATAATATAACAGAGTTGGCCTTCTCCGGGTCCTGTCCACTAAACAATGTCATCTGACAGGACCCAGGGGAAGAGCCTTCTCTGTGGCGGCCCCGGCCCTCTGGAATAAACTTCCCCCCGGAGATTCGAACTGCCCCTACCCTCCTCGCCTTCCGCAAAATGCTGAAGACTTACCTCTGTCGCCAGGCGTGGGGGAATTAATGCCGCCACTTTTTTCTGACTCCTGCATTATGACTAGTTGGTTTGATTGTGTATGACTTTGTAGTACTGTAGATGTTTTTTATGATAATGTATTTTAAATTAGTTTTTAAACTTTTTAATATTAGACTTGTATTGTATTATTGTTATGTTGTGAGCCGCCCCGAGTCTTCGGAGAGGGTCGGGGCCGCCACAGAGAAGGCTCTTCCCCTGGGTCCCGCCAGACGGCATTGTTTAGTCAACGGGACCCGGAGAAGGCCAACTCCGTGGGACCTAACTGGTCGCTGGGATTCGTGCAGCAGAAGGCGGTCCCGGAGATATTGGGATAAATGGAGCTTTTTTAAAAAGTTAGTTTTATAGTAATTTTTATATATTAGATTTCTATACCTGTGTGTTTATTATGTTGGGTCAGTGGTGTTGCCAGCTGATGCAGAGAGTGGGAGTGATGGAGAAATAGACCAGGATGAACCTGAAGGACCACCTGAGATGGCAGATAGGCCAATGACACTAAGGTCTCCCCTGGTCCTTCTTTGCAGTGGTGGTGAACACTAGCCTGTCACCCAAAACGTCATGATTTTGTCATCTCTGACAAATATGTCATAGCTTTGCCAACATTGATCAGACTGCAAATTTGGAAATTATCCTGGGAGAATAGTTTGGAAGTTGCTTACATGTTATTGCCAAGAAAACACGATGGATGTAGAAAAGCCAAGCTCAGTTTGTAGAAACATAGAAACATAGAAGACTGACGGCAGAAAAAGACCTCATGGTCCATCTAGTCTGCCCTTATACTATTTCCTGTATTTTATCTTAGGATGGATCTATGTTTATCCCAGGCATGGGAGGGGTGGCATACAAATCCAAGTAATAAATAAATTAATAATAAATTCAGTTACTGTGGATTTACCAACCACGTCTGCTGGAAGTTTGTTCCAAGGATCTACTACTCTTTCATTAAAATAATGTTTTCTCATGTTGCTTTTGATCTTTCCCCCAACTAACTTTAGATTGTGCCCCCTTGTTCTTGTGTTCACTTTCCTATTAAAAACACTTCCCTCCTGAGCCTTATTTAACCCTTTAACATATTTAAATGTTTCGATCATGTCCCCCCTTTCCCTTCTGTCCTCCAGACTATACAGATTGAGTTCATGAAGTCTTTCCTGATACGTTTTATGCTTAAGACCTTCCATCATTCTTGTAGCCCATCTTTGGACCCGTTCGATTTTGTCAATATCTTTTTGTAGGTGAGGTCTCCAGAACTCAACACAGGATTCCAAATGGGGTCTCACCAGCGCTCTATATAGCGGGATCATAATCTCCCTCTTCCTGCTTGTTATACCTCTAGCTATGCAGCCAAGCATCCTACTTGCTTTTCCTACTGCCCGACCATGATTTTGTCATCTCTGACCAATATGTCATATGTTTGCCAACATTGATCAGACTGCAAATTTGGAAATTATCCTGGGAGAATGCCAAGAAAACACGATGGATGTAGAAAAGCCAAGCTCAGTTTGTAAAAATCTTTAAAAAACTATTTTTTTTCTTTTGCCAAGTTCTTGGCAGTTTCCGGTCACAAGGACACTTACTCAAGGAAGTGTTCCAAATAATTTTATTTTTATTTTTTAAATGACACAACAATTGGAAGCAATTATATGATGCATACAGTTGAGATCAATGTTTCTTTTATTTCCAGTAGAAGAGACTGCAGTTCTGTTGGATTTCTTGGAAATTTTTTCCAATGTCTTCAATAGTCTGGACTATGGAGTCCAACTAAGCATTATTGATGACTTTTTAAAGAGTAAAATAACTTAAAAATTACCCCAGATTAATTTTGTTCGCTACACAATTATCTTAACTTTTTTTCCTCAAACAGTTTCTAAGAATACGGAATATTTTTTATTCAAATTAGATGACATGCGCTCAATGAGTGTCAAGTAGACCAGCAAATCAAGATTTATTTGGAAATTGTAGTGGTTCCAACCTATTATTTCGGTTAAACAAATGCTATTTTGAATAGTTGCCAAAGCTTTTATTTCCCTTTGAGATATATCGTGTTTCCACGAAAATAAAAATCCTGCGTTATATTTTCTTCAACCCTGAAATAAGGACTTGGCTTTATCGGGCTTCTTATCAGAGGGTGTCTTATTTTGGGGAAAACAGGGTATTTTAACAGAAATTAACGGATTAACAAAGTTGGAAGGGAACTTGCAGGAAGTGAAAGGCTTCCAATTTATCTATCTATCTATCTATCTATCTATCTATCTATCTATCTATCTATCTATCTATCATCAGATTTGTATGCCGCCCCTCTCCGTAGACTCGGGGCGGCTAACAACAATAATAATACAGTGTAAACAAATCTAATATTTAAATTAATTTTAAAAACCCCAATTTAAGAAACCAATCATACATAGAAACATAGAAACATAGAAGTCTGATGGCAGAAAAAGACCTCATGGTCCATCTAGTCTGCCCTTATACTATTTTCTGTATTTTATCTTAGGATGGATATATGTTTATCCCAGGCATGTTTAAATTCAATTACTGTGGATTTATCTACCACGTCTGCTGGAAGTTTGTTCCAAGGATCTACTACTCTTTCAGTAAAATAATATTTTCTCATGTTGCTTTTGATCTTTCCCCCAACTAACTTCAGATTGTGTCCCCTTGTTCTTGTGTTCACTTTCCTATTAAAAACACTTCCCTCCTGAACCTTATTTAACCCTTTAATATATTTAAATGTTTCGATCATGTCCCCCCTTTTCCTTCTGTCCTCCAGAATACATACTGACATACCATGCATAAATTTTATAAGCCTAGGGGGAAGGGAAAGTCTCAATTCCCCCATGCCTGACGACAGAAGTGGGTTTTAAGGAGCTTACGAAAGGCAAGGAGGGTGGGGGCAACTCTGATATCTGGGGGGAGTTGGTTCCAGAGAGTCGGGGCCGCCACAGAGAAGGCTCTTCCCCTGGACCCGCCAGACGACATTGTTTAGTCGACGGGACCTGGAGAAGGCCAACTCTGTCGGACCTAACTGGTCGCTGGGATTCGTGCGGCAGAAGGCGGTCCCAGAGATATTCTGGTCCGGTGCCATGAAGGGCTTTATAGGTCATAACCAACACTTTGAATTGTGACCGGAAACTGATTGGCAACCAATGCAGACTGCGGAGTGTTGGTGTGACATGGGCATATTTGGAAAAGCCCATGATTGCTCTCGCAGCTGCATGCTACCGGAACGCTCCTGGTGATTAGTGTGGTTGCGAGCACGATAGCATGAGATTTGGCTTTTGCGCATGCCTGGAAGCCAAATCTCGTGTCAGCAAGCGAGATTTCAGTGGGTTTTGCCGATATTTTTGCTTCTGTGCATGTGAAAATCGCCAAAATCTCGCTCGTGCGCGTGTTTCCACATGAGATTTCACTTTTGGTGCATGTGCAGAAGTTGAATCTTGTGCTGACATGCACATGTGCATGCCAGTCAGCTGGAGCTGAATGCGCAGCTCCATTTTTGCTACCTGGACGCCGTACTGCCCCGCGACGGCTACAACCCGCTACTGCTTGCAGGTCGTCTAGTCCAACCCTTTGATTTAAATAGGAGAAAATGATACTTTGACAACAAAGCCATATACAGTGGGACCTCTACCTACGAACGCCTCTGCTTACAAACTTTTCTAGATAAGAACCAGGTGTTCAAGATTTTTTTGCCTCTTCTCAAGAAACATTTTCTACAAACCCAAGCCTCCGAAACTGTAACTGGAAAAGGCAGGGAGAAGCCTCCGTGGGGCCTCTCTAGGAATCTCTTGGGAGGAAACACGGCGGGAAAAGGCGGGGAGAAGCCTCCGTGGGGCCTCTCTAGGAATCTCTTGGGAGGAAACAGGGCCGGAAAAGGCGGGGAGAAGCCGCCGTGGGGCCTCTCTAGGAATCTCCTGGGAGGAAACAGGCCTCTGCCCTCCCTGTGGTTTCCCCAGTCGCACACATTATTTGCTTTTACATTGTTTGCTTCTTCTTACAAACTTTTCTACTTAAGAACCTGGATTAAGTTCATAAGTAGAGGTACAGGTAGTCCTTGACTTACAACAGTCCATTTACTGACCTTCAAAATTGCAACAGCGCTGAAAGAAGTAGCCCATTTTTCACACTTAATGACCATTACGGCATGTTCATGGTCCTGTGATCAGACGCTTGGCTCATATTTATGACGGGCTCCCTCTAATGGAGTGGTTCACAACCTGGGAATCGGGACTCCTTTTGGGGGGCGGGGAATCAAAGGACCATTTCACAGGAGTTGCCTAAGACCACGGGAAAAGACAAATTTCCCCTGGTCTTAGGAGCTAAATCTTCTATTCTGGGGCCTTGGAACATATTTTTACAATCCGACCAATCAGGCGTCTACAGTGGGGGTGTCCCTCTGACCTTCCTGCCAATCAGCTTCAAGAATTGGGAGAATTGGCACTAGACTTATGGTTGGGGGTCACCACAACACGAGGAACTGTATTAAGGGGTCGCGGCATTAGAAAGGCTGAGAACCGCTGCTCTAATGCAAATTTGCTGTTCCTAATGTTTTTCGTCTCTTTTACCCCCCTCCTCAGGATATGTTGCAGAGGGAAGGGCCGAGATAAGGGATCTCCTTGGACCTCCAGCGACCGACCGGCGTCCGATTCCTCCATGGAGCAGCACAAAGCCTGATGCCCACTTTGCCCCTCACTATGGACAGGGGGAGGAGCTACCACCCACCATGTACCCACCAGCAGCCCGGCAATTCACTGTATAGGACCCCCACCACCCTTGAAACCCAGCTTGGCTTGCCCACCGCCGAGGTGAGTGTCCCTGGGGGGATGATGAGTCCTCAGAGATATATCACTCTGCTAATTCCCTTAATACTGTCAAACTATTCACTGAGTCTGCACTGCTATTACTCTTCTCATCGTTCTCATCGCCCAGTTCCCCCCACAAATGACTCTGTGACTGTAGCTTTGTGGCTTCTATCTTTACCATTTACATTGACTGGTTCCTAATATGATTTGATGGCTTATTTATACCTGGACTGTTATTAAGTGTTGTACCTCACGATTCTTGACAAATGTCACATAGAAACATGGAAACATAGAGGTCTGAGGGCAGAAAAAGACCTCATGGTCCATCTAGTCTGCCCTTATACTATTTCCTGTATTTTATCTTAGGGTGGATCTATGTTTATCCCAGGCATGTTTAAATTCAGTTCCTGTGGATTTATCTACCACGTCTGCTGGAAGTTTGTTCCAAGGATCTACAGTGGAACCTCAAGATACGAACCTAATTGGTTCCAGGGGGAGGTTCGTAACACGAAAGGTTCGTAAGACGAAACATTGTTTCCCATAGGAAACAATGTAAAGTCAATTAATCCGTGCAACCAAAAAACCCCCCCGCAAAAAACCCGCTGCCGCCCGGCTGTGACCTTTTAAAACAGCCGCGCGGCTTCCCAGCCAGGCTGGGAGGCTTCCCAGCAACCCCCCCAGCCCGGCTGTGACCTTTTAAAACAGCCGCGCGGCTTTCCAGCAGCCTCTGAACGCCAAACGCGGAAGTTTGGGTTTGGCGTTCGGCTTCGGGAGACGACTGGGAAGCTGCGCAGCTGTTTTAAAATGTCACAGCCGCGCTGGGGGGCTTCCCAGCACCACCCCGAACTTTTGCCGAACTTCCGGGTTCGGGGTTGGGGGGGGTGCTGGGAAGCCCCCAAGCGCAGCTGTGACCTTTTAAAACAGCCGTGCGGCTTCCCTGCTGTCTCCAAATGCCGAATGCGGAAGTTCGGCTTTGGCGTTCGGCTTCGGGAGACAGCTGGGAAGCCGCGCGGCTGTTTTAAAAGGTCACAGCCGCGCTGGGGGGCTTCCCAGGACCCCCCGAACCCCGAACTTTTGCCAAACTTCCGGGTTTGGGGTTCGGGGTGGTGGTGGGAAGCCCCCCAGCACGGCTGTGACCTTTTAAAACAGCCGCGCGGCTTCCCAGCTGTCTCCCGAAGCCGAACGCCAAAGCCGAACTTCCGCGTTCGGCGTTTGGAGAGAGCCGGGAAGCCGCGCGGCTGTTTTAAAAGGTCGCAGCCAGGCTGGGGGGCTTCCCAGCAACCTCCCGAACCGAACCCAGGGTTCAGAAAAATTTTGTCTCTTCTTCCGAACTTTTTTCGAGTTACGAATCGGCGTTCGGGAGGCTGCTGGGAAGCCCCGCCGCCCGGCTGTCACCTTTTAAAACAGCCGCGCGGCTTCCCAGCTGTCTCCGAATGCCGGTTCGTAACTCAAAAAAAGTTCGTAAGAAGAGGCAAAATTTTTCTGAACCCCGGTTTCGTATCACGAGTTGTTCGTAAGACGAGGGGTTCGTATCTTGAGGTACCACTGTATTACTCTTTCAGTAAAATAGTATTTCCTCACGTTGCTTTTGATCTTTCCCCTAACTAACTTCAGATTGTGTCCCCTTGTTCTTGTGTTCACTTTCCTATTAAAAACACTTCCCTCCTGGACCTTATTTAACCCTTTAACATATTTAAATGTTTCAAATGTCTCTTTTCTTTTATGCACACTGAGAGCATCTGCACCAAAGACAAATTCCTTCTGTGTCCAATCATACTTGGACAACTTCTTCTATTCCTATATCTCTTCTTCTATTCTTTCATTGATACGTTCTATTCCTATAACTTCTATTCTTTGTTAGATATATTTTACTATGAGTATCTCCTCTATAACCTTCGTCATGTATTTTACTATGTGTATACCCACTAAAACCCTCATTGTGTATTGGACAAATCAATCAATCAATCAATCAATCAATCAATCAATCAATCAATCAAGAATTCTACTCTACTCTACTAGATAAATGGTCAAAGCAATGGAAACTGCAGTTTAATGTTTCCAAATGTAAAATAATGCACTTGGGGAAAAGGAATCCTCAATCCGAGTATTGCATTGGCAGTTCTGGGTTAGCAAAAACTTCAGAAGAGAAGGATTTAGGGGTCGAGATTTCGGACAGTCTCCAAATGGGTGAACAGTGCACTTAGGTGGTAGGGAAAGCAAGTAGGATGCTTGGCTGCATAGCTAGAGGTAGAACAAGCAGGGAGATTGTGATCCCGCAAACTGCTGGCTTCTTTCAAGCCTCTTGGTTTCTCAGAAGTCTTGTTTCTGCATTATGCATTTGTCCATGAATTGTCATCTACGGGTACCCGCAGTAGGACTCTGAAAAGGCTTTGAACGTTCCCGAACATGACACACATATTTTGAAACCTGCTCTGTTGTCTTGCAGGATTCTGCTTCCGGATGCTGGAGTTCATCCCTGTTTGCACCTTCTCCATATGCAGCACCCTTTTTCCTGAACGAAAACCAGTAAGTGCATTTGTGGGAGAGCACCAAATACTACACAACAGAGCTGGAAGGGATCTGGGAGGTCTTCTAGTCTAACCCACTGCTCAAGTAGAAGACCCTATTTCAGCGACAGCAGTGATGGGCTGCTGCCTCCACCGGGGGGGGGGGGGCATAGTGGGTGTAGCAAGTTTATGCACTATTTATTTATTTATTTATTCATTCATTCATTCATTTAATGTATTTATTTATTTAATTTATTTAATTTATTTAATTTATTTAATTTATTTAATTTATTTAATTTATTTAATTTATTTAATTTATTTAATTTATTTATTTAATTTAATTAATTTAATTAATTTAATTAATTTAATTAATTAATTAGATTGGTATGCCACCCCTCTCCGTAGACTCGAGGCGGCTCACAGCATACAATGAAACAATTCATAACAAAGCTAATAAATTTAAAAAACTTTTTAAAACCCCATTATTAAAACAGACATACACACAAACATACCATACATAAATTGTATAGGCCCGGCGGGGAGGGTGCCTCAATTCCCCCATGCCTGATGACAGAGGTGGGTTTTAAGGAGTTTACGAAAGGCAGTTCTAATCTCCGGGGGGAGCTGGTTCCAGAGAGTCGGGGCCGCCACAGAGAAGGCTTTTCCCCTGGACCCGCCAGACGACATTGTTTAGTCGACGGGACCTGGAGAAGGCCAACTCTGTGGGACCTAACTGGTCGCTGGGATTCGTGCGGCAGAAGGTGGTCCCAGAGATATTCTGGTCCAATGCCATGAAGGGCTTTATAGGTCATAACCAACACTTTGAATTGTGACCGGAAACTGATCGGCAACCAATGCAGACTGCGGAGTGTTGGAGTAATATGGGCATGCCTTGGGAAGCCCATGATTGCTCTCGCAGCTGCATTCTGCACGATCTGAAGTTTCCGAACACTTTTCAAATGTAGCCCCATGTAGAGAGCGTTACAGTAGTCGAATCTCGAGGTGATGAGGGCATGAGTGACTGTGAGCAGTGACTCCCGGTCCAGGTAGGGCCGCAACTGGTGCACCAGGCAAACCTGGGCAAATGCCCCCCTCGCCACAGCTGAAAGATGTTTCTCTAATGTGAGCTGTGGATTGAGGAGGACGCCCAAGTTGCGGACCCTCTCTGAGGAGGTCAATGATTCCCCTCCCCAAGGGTTATGGACAGACAGATGGAATTGTCCCTGGGAGGCAGAACCCACAGCCACTCCGTCTTATCCGGGTATTTATTGAATACTTAATAGTTTTTGATCGTCCTTCCTTCTCTACTACCTTAGTATGACCCTTAATTACTTTTAAAATAGGAAATAGTTAAATAGTATCCTTTTACCCATAGATGCTTTAATCATTTTAACCATGATGAACCTTCCCAAAGAGACCTCTTCAGCGGATACAGATTTATCTTTCATGCTCCAAAGCATTTGATAATCTGGCTAGCCGACACAAGACCAGCCGCCGAACGGCTTCTCGTGTCTTTCGAACCCGGCACCGCTTGAAAAGAACTTTTCTACCTAGGTCTGGGCGTCGGGGGGCTGAGGGAGCCAAGAAAGGCTCCAGTGGGGCAGCTTCAACTCTACTGGCAGCTGGAGGGTTGCAGGAGACGCCGCCTGTGCTTGGAACACAGAGTGTATAGGTCGTTTTTTCTCTCCAAGAGTATTACTGTAAATCCTACTTTCTGGATCCTCTTGGGAGATGATAAGAGAGGTTCTTCTTCTGTTTACTCCTACTACTTCTCTTTGCTGAGTATTGAGTAGCAGATGGTGGATGAAGGTTATTGATTGGGATTCAACCCACCCTCTTATCTCCCCGCGGCTCTTCTCACCCAGCTTTGCCAGCGGTGGGGCTTAACGTAACCTCGGGTTCCTTTGGCGCAGCTCAAGGATTGTCCTGGATTGGTAACTGGTTAAACTGTAGGAAGCAAAGGATGGCAAATAAACGGGCACTTCTCTGGATGGAAAGAAGTGAGAAGTGGTGTACCCCAAGGTTCAGTTTTGGGACCTTTGCTTTTTAATTTATTCATTAATGATCTGGATGTAGAAGTAAATAGTGAGGTAGCAAAGTTTGCTGACGACACTAAATTGTTCCGGGTAGTGAAAAGTGACACTGATTGTCGGGAGCTCCAGAAGGATCTCTCGAAATTGAGTGAGTGGGCAACAAAGTGGCAAATGCATTTTAACCTAAACAAGGGCAAAGTTATGCACATCGGGGCAAAGAACCCCAAATATACCTACCAACTGATGGAGACCATACTTTCTGAGACAACCCAAGAAAGGGATCTTGGGGTTTGGGTGGACAGCTCAAGATGTCAAGATGTCAACCCAGTGCGCAGCAGCAGTAAAAAAAAGCAAATTCCATGCTTGGCATGATTAGGAAGGGAATCGAAAATACTTGGACGGTCATTAATTAGATGGTTGTAAGCCAAGGACTATTTGTATGAGAGCATATTATATAACCATCGTCCTCATCCTCATAAAGAGATAGATGGAGAGAGAGAAGAGAAAGAGAGAGAAGAAAAAGAGAGAGAATGAAAGAGACAAAGAGAAAGACAGAAAGAGAGAGAGAAGGAGAGAAAGAAAGAAAGAAGTAAAACAGAGAGAGAGAGAGAGAGAGAGACGGACAGAGACATCTGTCTAGAGAATTCTGGGAATTGAAGTCCACCAGGCTTAAGGTTGTCAAGGTTACAGACCACTGCTTTACGGTCCTTTCCCTTTTGGCTTGGGACCTCGAACACAGGAGCAGTTTCTACAGCCAGCCAGTCTCGGCAATGCCCCGGTCTTCCTGCAGGGGTCCCCACAGTACTGTCAGCCTCTCTGCAGGATGTAAGCCCTTGGCGCCTTGCCCGGCCCTTGTGGCTCAGCCCCGTCACCTAGCAGCCCACTGCCGTCCTTTTACTGGAAAGATGAGCCACCAGCCAGGCTGGGAGAGTAAAAGCAAAACTTAAGGTGGTGCCGTGTGTGTGTGTGTGTGTGTGTGTGTGTGTGTGTGAAGCGTTGTGGGCAGAGGTTTCGCCCAGCAGACTCACTCTTTGGACTGAGAAGGGTGGAAAAGCCGGCGTCAGTGTCCTCCTCCTTCTTATCATGGCTCTGGCCCCCACTCTGCAGGATGTGAACCGGCCCCTGTTTATTCTGCTTTGCGTAAGCAGAGGGGGGGGGGGAAAGCAGTTTTGTGGGTGTGGGTGTGGGTGTATGGGTGTCCCTCTCTCTTGGGGAAGAAGGACTTGTCAGGTGGCTGGTCCTCACCGTTGGCTGGAGGCAGCACTCGGGGTTGTGTGCTGAGTTGATGTGGATGCATAGGCAGGAGATTTAAAAATAATGAATCTTACAGTCTTGTGGAATAATAATAATAATAATAATAATAATAATAATAATAATAATACATCACACGGTACTAGACACTTAATAATAATAAATAATAAATTAATTTATAATAAATAATAAATGCTGTTGTGAGCTGCTCTGAGTCTTCGGAGAGGGGCGGCATACTAAATAAACAAACAAACAAACAAACAAAATAAATAAATAAATAAATACAGCAACAAAAACAACAACAACAATAAAAGATTATGATCCTGCTATATAGAATGCTGGTGAGACCCCATTTGGAATACTGTGTTCAGTTCTGGAGACCTCGCCTACAAAAAGATATTGACAAAATTGAACGGGTCCAAAGACGGACTACAAGAATGGTGGAAGGTCTTAAGCATGAAACGTATCAGGAAAGACTTCATGAACTCAATCTGTATAGTCTGGAGGACAGAAGGGAAAGGGGGGACATGATCGAAACATTTAAATATATTAAAGGGTTAAATAAGGTCCAGGAGGGAAGTGTTTTTAATAGGAAAGTGAACACAAGAACAAGGGGACACAATCTGAAGTTAGTTGGGGGAAATATCAAAAGCAACATGAGAAAATATTATTTTACTGAAAGAGGAGTAGATCCTTGGAACAAACTTCCAGCAGACGTGGTAGATAAATCCACAGTAACTGAATTTAAACATGCCTGGGATAAACATATATCCATCCTAAGATAAAATACAGAAAATAGTATAAGGGCAGACTAGATGGACCATGAGATCTTTTTATGCCTTCAGACTTCTATGTTTCTATAATAATAAAACATCACACAGCCCTAGACGCTTGGGTAGTGTTCGACTTGTGATATTGTGATACGAAATCCAGCATATAAATCACATTTGCTGTGTATTACTGTTTTTTGTGAATAAAATAACAACAACAAAAACAACAACAACAATAACAACATAGTTGGAATGGACCTTGGAGGCCTTCTAGTCCAACCCCCTGCTTAGGCAGGAAACTCCACACTACTTCAGACAGATGGTTATCCAGCATCTTCTTAAAAACCTCCGGTGTTGAAGCATTCACAACTTCTCGAGGCAAGTTGTTCCACTGGTTAATTGTTCTAACTGTCAGGAAATTTCTCTTGTTATCTTATGTTCTAAGTTGCTTCTCTCCTTGTTGAGTTTCTACCCATTGCTTCTTGTCCTCTTCCTCCTCCTCTTCAGATAATATTATTTATGTGTGCCATAAATTCGCCATCACAATCCTATATAATTTCAGACAAATGGTTATCCAATCTCTTCTTTAAAACATCTAGTATTCACAACTTCTGGAGGCAAGTGGTTCCACCGGTTAACTGTTCTCACTGTCAGGAAATTTCTCTTCAGTTCTAAGTTGCTTCTTTCTTATTTAGTTTCCACCCATTGCTGCTTGTCCTACCCTCAGGTCCTTTGGAGAATAGCTTGACTCCCTCTTCTTTGGGGCAACCCCTGAGATATTGGAAGACTGCTATCATGTGTCCCCTGGTCCTCCTTTTCATTAAAATAGCCATGACCAGTTCCTGAATCTAATGAAGGCCAGACCATTTCTCTGACATCCTAACTCAGGGGTCCCCAAAACTTGGCAACTTTAAGATTTGTGGACTTCAACTTCCAGAATTCTCCAGCCATTAAGAGACACCATGGAAAAATATTTTACAGGGGTGAAAAGAAAGGAGGAGAGAGATGGAGATAATGGGACAAACGTAAGTCTCTTGAAAGCCAAGACGAGGAAATATGACGAAGCTTATGTAGCGCTTGGCCGGAAAGACCGGTATGTTTACTGGGTCTAAAAATGTTGGCAGTGGACAGCATGAAGCCAAATAAATTAAGGCGTCATTTAAAACATGACACTGATAAACCACTTGAGTTTTTCCAGCGAAAACGTGCTGAATATTGCAAACAATCGTCCTGGTAGAGAGTTTGGGGGGCGTGAAATGTTTACGCTAAAATGTTTACACTGAAATGTCTTCGGAGAGGGGCGGCATACAAAGCTAATAAATTATTATTATTATTATTATTATTATTATTATTATTATTATTATTAGCATTATTATAGAAACATAGAAGTCTGACGGCAGAAAAAGACCTCATGGTCCATCTAGTCTGCCCTTATACTATTTTCTGTATTTTTCCTTAGGATGGATATATGTTTATTCCAGGCATGTTTAAATTCAGTTACTGTGGATTTATCTACCACATCTGCTGGAAGTTTGTTCCAAGCATCTACTACTCTTTTAATAAAATAATATTTTCTCATGTTGCTTTTGATCTTTCCCCCAACTAACTTCAGATTGTGTCCCCTTGTTCTTGTGTTCACTTTCCTATTGAAAACACTTCCCTCCTGGATCTTATTTAACCCTTTGACATATTTAAATGTTTCGATCATATCCCCCCTTTTCCTTCTGTCCTCCAGACTATACAGATTGAGTTCATTAAGTCTTTCCTCATACGTTTTATGAGAAAATATTATTTTACTGAAAGAGTAGTAGATCCTTGGAACAAACTTCCAGCAGACGTGGTTGGTAAATCCACAGTAACCGAATTTAAACATGCCTGGGATAAACATATATCCATTGTAAGATAAAATACAGGAAATAGTATAAGGGCAGACTAGATGGACTATGAGGTCTTTTTCTGCCGTCAGTCTTCTATGTTTCTATGCTTAAGACCTTCCACCATTTCTGTAGCCCGTCTTTGGACCCGTTCAATTTTATCCATATCTTTTTGTAGGTGAGGTCTCCAGAACTGAACACAGTATTCCAAATGTGGTCTCACCAGCGCTCTACACAGCGGGATCATAATCTACCTCTTCCTGCTTGTTATACCTCTAGCTATGCAGCCAATTATTAGCCATTAGTATCATCATTATTAATAATGTTGTTGTTGTTGTTGTTGTTATTATTATTATTATTATTATTATTATTATTATTATTATTATTATTACTTCTTCATGGGGTGGGTTAACAGAAAATAATTGAGAAACACTGCCCTAGCCACAGCTGGACCTAGGAGGACTCCCAAGTTACCGACCCTCTCTGAGGCTGTCAAAATCCCCCCCCCCCGAGTTTTCTCTCTCTTTTTCTGTATTTTGTGTTTTGTTTTGTTTAAAATAAAAACCCCACTGCACTGCTCCCTCTGAAGTCACAGGGCAAAGCACTTTCAAAATGACATCTACGACCCATTAATACTTTTCATTCCTTTACAGGCAATATTTTAATAACCCTTCGAATTTCTACGCAAATTCCACCAACGGACAGCTCTTCCCGGATTCCAACTTTGCACCTCAAAGCCTTGCTGATTTCATACCCAGAAATGGCGACTTCCCTCGCGTAAGGGCAAACTTTTCTTCTTTTGCGAAGGTGAACCTCTGCAGGTGGTCCTTGACTTATGGCCATTCGCTTAGTGATAAACAGGTTGGCAGCAATGGGGTTTTTTTTTTCTGCAGTTCTGATTCTCCTCTGAAGTCTGTGACCGTCTTGTTGGGTTGCAGAACCAAACCAGACAGTGATAGAGGTGAAGATGACAGATAAAAAATTTATGTAAATCAGGACTTTGAAGCTTTGCTCCCTATCATCTTCTGAGACCTATCTATTACATTGCCTAAGTCAGTGATGGCGAACCTAAGCAGGTGGCATGTAGAGGTTGGAAGAGAACGGGGGGACATGATCAAAACATTTAAATACGTTAAAGGGTTAAATAAGGTTCAGGAGGGAAGTGTTTTTATAGGAAAGTGAACACAAGTACAAGGGGACACAATTTGAAGTTAGTTGGGGAAAGATCAAAAGCAACCTGAGAAAATATTATTTTACCGAAAGAGTAGTAGATGTTTGGAACAAACTTCCAGCAAACCTGGTCGGTAAATCCACAGTAACTGAATTTAAATATGCCTGGGATAAACATATATCCATCCTAAGATAAAATACAGGAAATAGTATAAGGGCAGACTAGATGGACCATGGGCTATTTTTTATGCTGTCAATCTTCTAGGTTTTCTCTGTCTGCTGGCACACGAGCCGTTGCCCTAGCTAAGCTCCAATGTGCATGTGTGTGCCATGATTTTTGGCTCGCACAGAGGCTCTGGGAGGGCGTTTTTGGCTTCAAACGAGCCTCCAGGGGGGTGGGGGAGGGCATTTTCACCCTCCCCTGGCTCCAGGGAAGCCTTTGGAGTCTGAGGAGGGAGAAACACGAGCCCACTGAGCCCACCAGAAGTTGGGAAACAGGGGGTTGGGGGAAGCATTTCTGCCCTCCCCAGGCATTGAATTATGGGGGTGGGCACTCACACATGCATGATTTATTTATTTATTTTATTTTATTTTATTTATTGGATTGGTATGCCGCCCCTCTCCGCAGACTCGGGGCGGCTAACAACAGTGATAAAAAACAGCATGTAACAATCCAATACTAAAACAACTAAAAAAAACCCTTATTATAAAACCAAACATACATACAAACATACCATGCATAAATTGTAAGGCCTAGGGGGAAAGAATATCTCAGTTCCCCCATGCCTGGCGGCAGAGGTGGGTTTTAAGAAGCTTACGAAAGGCAAGGAGGGTGGGGGCAATTCTAATCTCTGGGGGGGAGTTGGTTCCAAAGGGCCGGGGCCGCCACAGAGAAGGCTCTTCCCCTGGGTCCCGCCAAACGACATTGTTTAGTCGATGAGACTCGGAGAAGGCCAACTCTGTGGGACCTAACTGGTCGCTGGGATTCGTGCAGCAGAAGGCGGTCCCTGAGATAATCTGGTCCGGTGCCATGAAGAGCTTTATAAGTCATAACCAACACTTAGAATTGTGACCGGAAACTGATCGGCAACCAATGCAGACTGCGGAGTGTTGGTGTAACATGGGCATATTTGGGATGATATGATATTCAAATATGATAGCGCCCATGCACGCTTTTACGGCACGTGAGGGAAAAAAGGTTCGCCATCACTGGCCTAAGTTATGTAAAGATAGTCCTTGAGTTACGACCGTAATGGAGCCTGCCCATCCAATTTGACAATGGGAAACAGACTGACCCAATTTTAGGAGTTTGTTTGCAGCAGCTGAATCATTGCAGTAATTAAGCGAACACGTTGCTCAATTAGCAGATACAGCGGGTCGTTAACCAACCAGTAATTTGCTAATGGCCATTGAATTGCCCAGAAATAAATGCTGGTATTTGACTGGTTTGGACAAAACTCAATAGCACTTTTTTGTGCCGCTGTTGATCAAAACAGGATCGCCAGCATCCGATGATGGACAGGGCACAAGAAGAAGATTTGGCAAAAACATTGTAAAACAAGAGTTATATGACTGCGAGTTTCTGCAAACATTCATAAATGTGAGCGGCTGTTGGAAGTTCAAATTTAGATCTTAGGAAACAGACAGTATCTCTGTCAAAGCTTCACTGGGTCACTAAGCGTCCCATCGTAAGTCAAGGACTTACCTGCACAGAAAAATAACTTCTGTTGATCTTTTTACTTGACTCTGAAGTTTATCACTGGTCTTTCGCTTTCACACTTATAGTAACAGCAGCTAGGATTGTGTTTGCGCAAAATTGGAAAGCAGGTATTATTCCTGAGCAGATAATAAAGAAAATTTTGGATTGTGCTGAAATGAACAGATTAACATTAAGATTAAAAGATAAGGAGGATTTCATTGTATGACAAGAAGTTTGATAAATGGTTAGAAAAGGAATACAAATAAGGAAATTTAAATATAAATGAAGGATATAACCCAGATGTATCACACGAGGAGAAAGGTTGGGGAGGAAGAAACTTTTAGAAGTGTCTTAATAGATAAACACATAAGATAGATAGATAGATAGATAGATAGATAGATAGATAGATAGATAGAGTAGATAGATAGATAGATAGATAGAGAAAGATAGATAAATAGAGTAGATAGATAGATAGAGAAAGATATATAAATAGAGTAGATAGATAGATAGAGAAAGATAAATAAATAGAGTAGATAGAGTAGATAGATATAGATAGATAGATAAACAGAGTAGATAGATAGATAGATAGATAGATAGATAGATAGATAGATAGATAGATGGATGATAAATAGAGTAGATAGATAGATAGAGTAGATAGATAGATAGATAGATAGATAGATAGATAGATAGATAGATAGATAGATAGATAGAGAAAGATAGATAGATAGATAGATAGATAGATAGATAGATAGATAGATAGATAGATAGATAGAGTAGATAGAATAATAGAATTGTTTATTGGCCAAGTGTGATTGGACACACAAGGAATTTGTCTTTGGTGCATATGCTCTCAGTGTACACAAAAGAAAAAGGTACATTTGTCAAGGATCATGAGAGACAACACTTAATGATTGTCATAGTGGTCAAATAAGCAACCAGGAAGCAATATTAACAGAAATCTTAAGGACACAAGCAACAAGTTATAATCATACAGTCATAAGTGGGAGGAGATGGGTGACAGGGATGATGAGAAAAAAACTAGTAGTAATAGTAGTAGTGCAGACTTAGTAAATAGTTTGACAGTGGTGAGGGAATTATTTGTTTAGCAGAGTGATGGCGTTCGGAAAAAACTGTTCTTGTGTCTGGTTGGCTTGGTGTGCAGTGCTCTATAACATGATTTTGAGGGTAGGAGTTGAAACAGTTTATATCCCAGATGCGAGGAGTCAGTAAATATTTTCACAGCCCTCTTTTTGACTCGTGCAGTATACAAGTACTCAATGAAAGGCAGGTTGGCAGCCATTGTTTTTTCTGCAGATCTGATCACCCTCTGAAGTCTGTGTCTTTTATAAATATTTAAAAAATAATGAAAATAATAGATTAAAGGAATTTATGTAGAATAAAATATGAAAAAATGTGAGATTGTGTAAAAGAACTCAGGGTTGCTGGTATACCATCTCAGAAAAAATGGAGAAAGTACAGCAAAGGGAAGAGGAAGGAAAGAGGGAAGAAAGAAGAGAGAGGATTTGCCGATGACTCTAAAGTGTGCAATAGGGTTGATATTCCTGGAGGGGTCTGTAATATGGTAAATGATTTAGCTTTACTAGAGAAATGGTCAAAGCAATGGAAACTGCAGTTTAATGTTTCCAAATGTAAAATAATGCACTTGGGGAAAAGGAATCCTCAATCTGAGTTTTGCATTGCCAGTTCTGTGTTAGCAAAAACTTCAGAAGAGAAGGATTTAGGGGTCGTGATTTCTGACAGTCTCAAAACGGGTGAGCAGTGTGGTCGGGTGGTAGGAAAAGCAAGTAGGATGCTTGGCTGCGTAGCTAGAGGTATAACAAGCAGGAAGAGGGAGATTGTGACCCCGCTATATAGAGTGCTGGTGAGACCACATTTGGAGTACTGTGTTCAGTTCTGGAGACCTCACCTACAAAAAGATATGGATAAAATTGACCGGGTCCAAAGACGGGCTACAAGAATGGTGAAAGACTTAATGAACTCAATCTGTATAGTCTGGGACTCTGGAGGACAGAAGAAAAAGGGGGGACAGGATCGAAACATTTAAATATGTTAAAGGGTTAAATAAGGTCCAGGAGGGAAGTGTTTTTAATAGGAAAGTGAACACAAGAACAAGGGGACACAATCTGAAGTTAGTTGGAGGAAAGATCAAAAGCAACATGAGAAAATATTATTTTACTGAAAGAGTAGTAGATCCTTGGAACAAACTTCCAGCAGACGTGGTAGATAAATCCACAGTCACTGAATTTAAACATGCCTGGGATAAAGATATATCCATCCTAAGATAAAATAGAGAAAATAGTATAAGGGCAGACTAGATGGACCATGAGGTCTTTTTCTGCCGTCAGACTTCTATGTTTCTAAGTAGGTTTAGAAAGAGAAAGGGGAGGGGAAGAAAGAGAAGGAAGGACTGTATGAGTTAGAAAGAGAGGATGGTAAGAAAGCAACCTTGAACTAATAAAGCCATAAGATAAATATAGAATATACTGTATGGCAGTGTTTCCCAACCTTGGCAACTTGAAGATATCTGGACTTCAACTCCCAGAATTCCCCAGCCAGCAAATGCTGGCTGGGGAATTCTGGCAGTTGAAGTCCAGATATCTCCAAGTTGCCAAGGTTGGGAAACACTGCTGTACAGTGATCCCTTGTTTTTCGCGGGGGATGCGTTCCAAGACCACCCGTTAAAATCAAATTTCCGTGAAGTAGAGGAAAGATATTTTTTAATGTATTTAACGAGTACAGTGGTCCCTCGATCATCGCGAGGGTTCCGTTCCAGGACCCCTCGCGATGATCGATTTTTCGCGAAGTAGCGGTGCGGAAGTAAAAACACCATCTGCGCATGCGCAGATGGTGTTTTTACTTCCACCGCAGCAGCGAGGAGCCGAAGATTGGGGTTTCCCCGCCGCCTCGCTGCTGCTGCTTATCCGCGCGCGCGCCGCCGGGACTTCCCCCGCCCACCCGGTTGGTGTTGTTGCTTCCCAGCTGGGAAGCGGGCCCCGCGCGCGCGCCGCCGGGGCTTCCCCCGCTCACCCCGTTGTTGTTGCTTCCCAGGTGGGAAGCGGGCCCTGCGCGCGCGCCGCCCGGGCTTCCCCCGCCCACCCCGTTGGTGTTGTTGCTTCCCAGCTGGGAAGCGGGCCCCGCGCGCGCGCGCCCACGCCGTTGCTCGCGCCACTTACCGGGGCAAGAGGGGGAAGACCCAGGGGAAGCCGCTCAGCCCGGCGGGGAAACTCCACCATCTACGCATGCGTGGCCATAGAAAAAAAAGGGCACGCATGCGCAGATGGTGTTGTTTACTTCCGGGTTGAAAACTCGCGATATAGCATTTCGCAATACTCGAGATCGTGAAACTCGAGGGATCACTGTATTTGGATTTTTAAAACCCACCCTTTGCATTAAACAGTCATTCTATAATGTTTCTCAGCTGGAACTACATGGGATATCCTATCAGTTTCTTTAATAGAGTATAGTAATACTGTAGAAGAATTTTATGAATTTTTAATGCATTTAAAATTTTCAATGGATTTAATGGATTTTAGCCCCCTTTGAAAACCTGTGAAGTAGCGAATCCGCAAAAAGATGAACCACGAAGTAGCGAGGGATTCATTCATTCATTCATTCATTCATCCATCCATTCATTCATTGGATTTGTATGCCGCCCCTTTCCGGATACTCGGGGCGGCTAACAGCAATAATAAGACAGCAATGATGAATATGTGAAAATGTCTGTATGGTAAAAAAAAGCTTTTTAAAAAATTGAATGAACAGGCAGATTTGAGGTTGTGTAACCAATTACCTGGAAGCAATTAAAGCTCACTTAATTGTAAGCTGCGGATCAGGGCACCATTCCAAGGAAAACGGAGGCCTTACCGTTAAGACTTGCCTTTTGAACAATTTATGCTCTTTATCGGGAGAGTTGATAATATTTGCAGGACAGGGAAGGATAGCCCAGTTTTCCTCACTCCCAGGCACTCGAACTATACTATTTAACAATCCCAGACATCTACAGGTCCTCGATTAGCGGCTGCCTCATTTAGCAACCTTTTGCAATTACGATGAAAAAAGTAAACTTTCCAGCCCAAGCTCAGGCTGGCAACCTGTGCAGGTTGGAAAGTAAAGTAAATGGGAAATACTTTTTTTAAAAAAAAATCTTTAAAATACTACCCTTCCTCCTATGTATACTGATATTGTTATAATTAGATTAAGATTGGATATGAATACAGTATTACCTCGTCTTACGAACCTAATTGGTTCCCGGGGGAGGTTCGTAAGGCGAAAAGTTCGTAAGGCAAAACATTGTTTCCCATAGGAAACAATGAAAAATGAATTAATGCGTGCAACAACAACAAAAAGCAAAAAAATGCCGCCGCCCGGCTGTTTCAATTGAGAAAGCTCTTCCCTTAGGTCTCGCTAGACGGCATTGTTTAGTCGATGAGACCCGGAGAAGGTCAACTCTGTGGGACCTAATTGGCCGCAGCTAAAGTGGGACTAGAACTCAAAATTTCCTGCTTTGTAGCCTCGTGCCTTAACCTAACTAGACCAAATTGGCACTCTGAATATATATTACAAAGATAAAGATGTACCGTATTTTTGGGAGTATAAAAGAGGCTGAAAATTTGAGCGCATCTTATACTCTGTCGCTTTTTCGAAGCACTTTTTTTCAGCCCTAATGATCTTCCCTGCTCTTGCAGGCTTTTTAAAAAATTGCTAATCACTCCTAACAATGTTTTTTCAAGACCTAACCAGGGGATAAAATAATGTGCTGAAAGCTGGCCAGACTAAGGACGCTAGCCAGATGAATACGTGGTAGGCAGATTTCCCCCCCCCCCATATGTTCCTCCCCCAATGACTAAGGTGCGTCTTATACTCTGAAAAATACAGTATATAATATCTTTTTTGCATTCTTCTGTAACAAAGGTCCCACTTCTCCAGGCAGTCTGATCCACCGACTCACAACCCATCTCTAAAGAAATCAACTACAGTTTTGCGGATTTTAGTTCTCATCCTGTCCTCTGGAATATTTTATTTATTAATTATTTTATTTTATGACATATCTTGACTGCTCATCTTACGACAAGATCTCTGTGGATAATTTACAATATTATATATATATATTATCTATATTATATCTCTATCTCTATCTATCTATCTATCTATCTATCTATCTATCTATCTATCTATCTATCTATGTATCATCTATCTATCTATCTATCTATCTATGTATCATCTATCTATCTATCTATCTATCTATCTATCTATCTATCTATGTATCATCTATCTATCATCTATCTATCTATCTATCTATCTATCTATCTATCTATCTATCTATCTATCTATGTATCATCTATCTATCTATCTATCTATCATCTATCTATCTATCTATCTATCTATCTATCTATGTATCATCTATCTATCTATCTATGTATCATCTATCTATCTATCTATCTATCTATCTATCTATCTATCTATCTATGTATCATCTATCTATCTATCTATCTATCTATCTATCTATCTATCTATGTATCATCTATCTATCATCTATCTATCTATCTATCTATCTATCTATCTATCTATGTATCATCTATCTATCACCTATCTATCTATCTATCTATCTATCTATCTGTCTATCTATGTATCATCTATCTATCTATCTATCTATGTATCATCTATCTATCTATCTATCTATCTATGTATCATCTATCTATCTATCTATCTATCTATCTATCTATCTATCTATCTATGTATCATCTATCTATCTATCTATCTATCTATCTATCTATCTATCTATGTATCATCTATCTATCTATCTATCTATCTATCTATGTATCATCTATCTATCATCTATCTATCTATCTATCTATCTATCTATCATCTATCTATCTATGTATCATCTATCTATCTATCTTTCTATCCATCCATCCATCCATCCATCTATCTATCTATCTATCTATCTATCATCTATATATATCTGTATCTATATATATATAATATCAATGTTGATTTCTTTGTTTTCCTATATGATCCACTATCAGGCACCCTCTCTGAAGGAATTCCTGTTTGGCTTAAAATGCATTTCCTTCCATCTAGAATCCCTGGGGTGGATGATTCAAAATTGGAAGGTTTCTTTTCTGATCTTTGAGGTTCAACTGCTGTCTGGGTATTGGTGTGGTCTCTTTGGTTGAAGTGTGTTTCTCAAGTTTTCTGAGCTAACAAACAGGAACCTGACACTTCAAAAGTGACCTGTGCTGATGTAATCGTGGAGAAACAAGCCATGGCTTCCCGTAACACCGCAGTCAGTAGACTGCAAGGGATGGGGGTGTATTTGTGCTGCCTTGCTTAGATCCTGCTTGTAAATTTCTTAACCTTTCAGAAATGTTGACCTCCAGATGAGTTGAATTGTCTGTAACCAGTGTTTATCAAGTATGTGTTTTTCAAGTTTCCCACTTAAAATTTGTGGCTTTCAACTCCCAGAATCTAATAAATAATTTATTTTATTTATTAATTAGATTTGTATGCTGCCCCGAGTCTATGGAGAGGGGCGGCATACAAATCTAATTAATAAATAAAATAAATTATTGTTGTTATTGTTGTTGTTATTCTGTCAGTCTGTTATTTTGCCCACTGAATATGTGGACATTATTATTATTATTATTTATTTATTTGTTTATTTGTTTGTTTGTTTGTTTGTTTGTTTATTTATTTATTTATTAGATTAGATTAGATTAGATTTGTATGCCGCCCTTCTCCTAAGACTCGGAGCGACTTATAGTTTATAGTTTTATTAGATTTGTATGCTGTCCCTGTCCGAAGACTGGTTTTTATGGTTTATTGAGCAATAATAACAATTTAATAACTACAACAACAACAATAATAACAATAATTTAAAAAACACAGAGTCAGAAAAATTCTCAAAAGCAAGATCAATGTAGACAATACCATCGATCAAGGCCATAAACAGATTGACTATATCTGTGATAAGATACACTACTGGCATAATAAACTGGACACCGGCTGAACTGGACAATTTGGACAGAAAAACAAGAAAACTCATGATCATTCACTATTCACTTCACCCGCGTAGTGATGTCAACAGACTATATCGGCCCAGAGAACCTGGTGGCAGAAGACTTTTACAAACAAAACAAACAGTAGAAAACGTGCATTGGCAGAATACGTCAAAGAAAGTGAAGAACCTGCATTGACTGCAGTAAAGAACCAGAAGCCTCTGAATGCACAGCAGACAAAGAATCAGTATAGGAAAACTGCTATGCAAACCAGAGCTGACAGCTGGCGCAATGAAGCTTTGCATGGGCAGCTCCTCGACAAGATTGAAGGAAAAGTTGGAAAGGAGAAGACCTGGTTATGGCTCATTAATGGAACACTGAAAATGGAGGCAGAAGGTTTGATTCTTGCAGTGCAGGAGCAGGCAATCAGAACAAATGCAATCAAGGCCAGGATTGAAAAATCAGCTGATGTCCCAAAATGCAGACTTTGCAAGGAAGCTGGTGAAACAACTGATCACATCCTCAGCGGCTGCAAGAAAATCGCACAGACGGACTACAAACAGGGGCACAACTACATGGCCCAGATGCTTCGTTGGAACCTGTGCCACAACTACCACGTACCACTGATAAAGAATTAGTGGGATCATAAACCTGAGAAGGTAGTTGAAAACAAACAAACATGCCAAAATACTTTGGGACTTTCAAATTCAAACTGACAAGGTTTTGGAACACAATACACTGGACCTCATGAATGTGGAAAAGAAAAAAAGTGTGGATCACTGATGTCGGCATACCAGGTGACAGTCAAATTGATGAAAAACAACAATAAAAACTTAGCCGATATCAGGATCTTAAAATCAAACTACAACGACTCTGGCATAAACCAGTACAGGTGGTCCCATTGGTAATCAGCATACTGGGTGCTGTGCCAAAAGACCTCAGCTGCCATTTGAAAACAGTAAACATTGACAAAATCACGATCTGTCAGTTGCAAAAGACCACCGTACTTGGATTTGCGTGCTTCATACGAAAATACATCACACAGTCCTAGACGCTTGAGAAGTGTTTGACACAGAAAAATAGCAGAAAAAGACCTCATGGTCCATCTAGTCTGCCCTTATACTATTTTTTTGTATTTTATCTTAGGATGGATCTATGTTTAACCCAGGCATGTTTAAATTCAGTTCCTGTGGATTTACCAACCACGTCTGCTGGAAGTTTGTTCCAAGCATCTACTACTCTTTCAGTAAAATAATATTTTCTCATGTTGCTTTTGACTTGTGATATTGCAATACAAAATCCAGCATATAAATCTTGTTTGCTGTGTATTACTGGTTTTGTGAATAAAATAACAACAATTAGTAATTAATGCCGCGGGGCATGTTGCACTGGTCCGTGGAGTCAGCAGCTGCCGGCCCTCCTGCCGCCGCCCCTTCCCTCCAGCGCTTCGCCTCCCGCCAGGCAAGAGGCCTCGGGAGGCAGGTTCTGCCGGCCACAGGACGATGGACGGGACAGAGGGGCGGGAAGGACCGAGAGGCTCAAGCCTCTTTTGGCTTCTGCCGCGGTGCGCTTTTGCGTTTTTGGCTGGGAGGAGGCAGGAGGGCCAGCCTGACCCCCTCTCTCCAGTGCTTAGCCTCCCGCCGGGCAAGAGGGCTTGGGAGGCAGGTTCTGCCGGCCACAGGGCGATGGCGGGAAAGAGGGGCGGGGAGGACCAGCACCCCCATGCTTAATCCCGCCCCCAACCACACCCCTTTCCGCCCCCACTGGGCCATAGAAAAATTGTCTTGCTGAAACTGGTCCCTGGTGGAAAAAACATTGGGGACCACTGTCCAACCCACTGCTCAGGCAAGAGACCTTATCATTTCAGACAAATGGTTATCCAATCTCTTCTTAAAAACCTCCAGTGTTTCTGGGGGCAAGTTGTTACACTGATTAATAATAATAATAGTAATCATCATCATCATCATCATCTCAGGGACCGCCTTCTGCTGCACGAATCCCAGCGACCAGTTAGGTCCCACAGAGTGGGTCTTCTCCGGGTCCCGTCAACTAAACAATGTCGCTTGGCGGGTCCCAGGGGAAGAGCCTTCTCTGTGGCGGCCCCGGCCCTTTGGAACCAACTCCCCCCAGAGATTAGAATTGCCCCCACCCTCCTTGCCTTTCGTAAGCTGCTTAAAACCCACCTTTGCCACCAGGCATGGGGGAACTGAGATACTCTTTCCCCTTAGGCCTCTACAATTTTATGCATGGTATGTCTCTATGTATGATTGGTTTTTATAATAATGAGTTTTTTTACTGTTTTTAGTATTGGATTATTATTATATGCTGTTTTATTACTGATGTTAGCCGCCCTGAGTCTGCGGGGAGGGGCGGCATATAAATCCAATAAATAAATAAATAATAATAATAATAATAATAATAATAATAATAATAATAATAATCATCATCATCATAATTTATTAGATTTGTATGCCGCCCCTCTCCGAAGACTCGGGGCGGATTAATTGTTCTCACTGTCAGGAAATTTCTCCTTTAGTTCTTTCTAAGTTGCTTCTCTCCTTGATTGGTTCCTTTATTGGAGAAACTTAAGATGTGAGACTCTGGGTTGTGTTGTTTTTTTCTTCTTGTGATCTTACAAGGCCTTTTCTGGGAATCTGACATTCTCATTTTGCTATTAATGTTCAGTATTGTCTCTCTCTTTTTAGCCTGCCGGTTTGCTGAATAGATGATTTTTCCTCCCACTAAAAGTGCTCTGGATTGGTCTTCCCTAACCTGATGTATATATATATATATCTCAAAGGTGCTTTTTTCAAGAGGCAATTGGACTTTCTGGTTTTTCTTTGAAACATGGACACATAGAAGATTGACAGCAGAAAAAGACCTCATGGTCCATCTAGTCTGCCCTGATACTATTTCCTGTATTTTATCTTAGGATGGACATGTCTAATTTATGCATGGTATGTTTGTGTGTATGTATGTTAGTAAATGGGGTTCTTTTTAAATCTTTTTAAATATTTTAAATTTATTTGGATTTGTCATGATTTGTTGTATTTTGCTGTGAGCCGCCCCGAGTCTGCCGAGAGGGGCGGCATACAAATATAAATAAAAAAATAAATAAATAAATAAATAAATAAATAAGAATGAATGAATGAATGAATAAATAAATAAATATGTTTATCCCAGGCATGTTTAAATTCAGTTCCTGTGGATTTACCAACCAAATGAAATAAATAAAATATTTGTCAAAACCGTGCCAGTTCCCGCCATTTTTCTGTCTGAAGGACCTTCTGAGGCAAGCTTCCCGTAGCAAATCCCTCACGCCTCCCAGTGCAAATTCTCTTCAACTTTTGTCCCACTTTTGACAATACAGATAGGTCTCAACCTACGACCACAATTGAGCCCAACATTTCTGTGTGGCCATGTGAGAAATTTGTGAGGTGGCTTCTGCCTCATTTTCACTCCCTTTCTTGCCACAGTTGTCTATGGAATTTTTCAGTCATTTGGGTCATGGTTGTCCCACAGGAGCTTTTTCAAGAGTTGAAGAAGACGCTCTGAAGAAGAACTGAAGGACCTTCTCGGATGAGAAGCGAAACGTCTTCAAAGAAAAAACAAGAAAGTCCAAGTTTCCTCTTGAAAAAAGCACCTTTTTTGGGGGGAGGGGGTGTCTTTCCACAGTTCAGCGAACTACTGCAGTTTGTTAAATTAGTAACACCGTCGTTAAGTGAATCCGGCTTCCCCATTGACTTTGCTTGTCATAAGGTCGCAAAGGGGGATCACTTGACCCTGGGACGCTACAACCGTCATACTATGAGTCATTTGCCAAGCATCTGAATTTTGGTCACGCGAGCAGGGGGCTGCTGCAGCGGATATTGTGGGAAACGGACATAAGTCTATTTATTCATTTATTCATTTATTGAATTTGTATGCCGCCCCTATCCGGAGACTCAGGGCGGCTAACAGCAATAATAAGACAGCATATAATAATAATCCAATACTAAAAACAATTAAAAACCCATTATTATAAAAACCAATCATACATACAGACATACCATGCATAGAATTGTAAAGGCCTAGGGGGAAAGAGTATCTCAGTCCCCCCATGCCTGGCGGCAGAGGTGGGTTTTAAGTAGCTTACGAAAGGCAAGGAGGGTGGGGGCAATTCTAATCTCTGGGGGGAGTTGGTTCCAGAGGGCCGGGGCCGCCACAGAGAAGGCTCTTCCCCTGGGTCCCGCCAAGCAGCATTGTTTAGTTGACGGGACCCGGAGAAGACCCACTCTGTGGGACCTAACTGGTCGCTGGGATTTGTGCAGCAGAAGGCGGTCCCAGAGATAATCTGGTCCGGTGCCATGAAGGGCTTTATAGGTCATAACCAACACTTTGAATTGCGACCGGAAACTGATCGGCAACCAATGCAGACTGCGGAGTGTTGGTGTGACATGGACATATTTGCGAAAGCCCATGATTGCTCTCGCAGCTGCATTCTGCACGATCTGAAGTTTCCGAACACTTTTCAAAGGTAGCCCCATGTAGAGAGCGTTACAGTAGTCAAGCCTCGAGGTGATGAGGGCATGAGTGATTGTGAGCAGTGACTCCGGTCCAGATAGGGCCAAAACTGGTGCACCAGGCGATCCTGGGCAAACGCCCCCCTCGCCACAGCTGAAAGATGTTTCTCTAATGTGAGCTGTGGATCGAGGAGGACGCCCTTTTTTGGTGATGATGTAACTTTGAACCACCACTAAGTGAACTGTTATAAATGGAGGACTATCTTGGTTATTACTTTTAAAGCCCTACATGGCTTAGGAGTCAGGACCCGTCTATTTATGGGACCGCCTACTACCTCATACTTCCCAGCGGCCAATAAGGACCCACAGAGTTGGCCTTCTCCGGGTCCTGTCCGTCAAACAATGTCGGTTTGCGGACCGTGGGGAAGGGCCCTTCTCTGTGGCGGCTCCAACCCTTTGGAACCAACTGCCTCCGGAGATCCGTATTATCCTTACCCTACTGGCCTTCCAGAAACTGTTAAGACCTGGCTTTTCCAGCCGGCTTGGAGCCAGGGTGGCGCAGCCGGTAGAGTGCTGTACTGCAGGCCACTGAAACTGACTGTAGATCTGTAGGTCAGCGGTTCAAGTCTCATTACCGGCTCAAGGTTGACTCAGCCTTCCATCCTTCCGAGGTGGGTAAAATGAGGACCCAGATTGTGGGGGCAATAGGCTGGCTCTGTTAAAAAGTGCTATTGCTAACATGTTGTAAGCCGCCCTGAGTCTAAGGAGAAGGGCGGCATAAAAATTGAATAAATAAAATAAATAAAAAACCAATGAATCAAGGGCTATTACAATGTCTTTACTTTTTTACTCTTGATATTGTAAACTGTTTTTTATTTGTTGTTATTCTTGTTAGTGCTCAGAGTCCACTGGAGTTGGGCGGCATATAAATCTTGCAAATAAATAAAAAATAAAATATCTTTTCTAGCTTAGAAACACCTGCGAAGATCCTTACTCCCACTGACTTACTCTGATTCCACTCCTAGCTTGCAGCTGTCTTTGTGGCAGAATTGCTTTCTGAATCATAAGTTATTTTGCAAACATAGCATAAGAACATAAAGATAACTCTTGCTGGCCGAAGAAAACCCATGCTGCTCCTAGTGGTAGTCATGACTGTGGTTGATTATGGGAAGTGGTGTGAGCATTGGCGGCGGAGGGCTTCTGAGAATATCTACAGTGAACTTCTTACCCCCAAATGATTTCAGTTATTATGTGTCAGCCAGGATTTTCAAGAAAATGTCTTCCTCCCCACCTGTTCTGCCAACGATCCCATTCAGGGGTCTCTCCTGAACTTCTAAATTAGAATTAATTCAATGAAATTAGGAATTGCTATTTTTATGTATGCCCAAAGATGTCCTTAATCACTCTGAACTGAGTAGTATGGCCTTCACCATTTTTTCAGCCCCAAACCCGTCCTTCTTTCCTTCTTTCCTTCCTTCCTTCCTTCCCTCCCCCCTTTCTTTCTTTCTTTCTTTCTTTTGTTCCTTCCTTCCTTCCTCTCCTTCCCTCCCCCCTTCTTTCTTTCTTCCTTCTTCCTTCCTTCCTCCCTCCCTCCCCTACCTCCTTTCTTTCTTTCTTTTGTTCCTTCCTCTCCTTCCTTCCCTCCCTTCCCTCCCTCCCTCTTTCTTTCTTTCTTTCTTCCTTTCTTCTTCCTTCCTTCCTTCCTTTCCTCCCTCCCCCTTTCTTTCTTTCGTTCGTTCCTTCCTTCCCTCCCTCCCTTCTTTCCTTCCTTCCTCTCTTTCTTTCCTTTTTTCTTTCCTTCCTTCCTTCCTTTTTTCTCTCTCTCCTTTCTTTCTTTCCTTCCTTCCTTCCTGACCCCAAAACACATTTTCTCAAGATAACTTTAGGCAGGATGCTAGCTGTTAATCCATAATTA
The DNA here is from genome assembly GCF_031021105.1 of Erythrolamprus reginae. NCBI lineage: Eukaryota > Metazoa > Chordata > Lepidosauria > Squamata > Dipsadidae > Erythrolamprus > Erythrolamprus reginae. Next base: position 217,853 of record NW_027248821.1, read on the forward strand.
CAGGTAGTCCCCTACCTATAACCACAATTGAACCCCCAAATTTTTCTAGGTGAGACATTTGTTAAGTGAGCTTTGCCCCATTTTACAACCTTTCTTGCTACAGTCCTTGCTGTTTTTTAAGATAGTAATGAAGTGAACCTGGCTTCCCCAATTGACTTTGCTCCTCAGAAAGTCACAAAAGGGGTCCATGTGAGCCCATTGTAAATATGGGTCAGTGGCCAAGAGTGGACAATTTTGATCAGGTGATTATGGGGAGGCTGCAATGATCATAAATGTGAAAAAAAGGGTTGTAAGTCCTGCAACGACTCTGGCATAAGCCAGTGAAAGTGGTCCCAGTGGTACTTGGCACGCTGGGCGCAGTGCCAAAGGATCTCAGCAGACATTTGAAAACCATCGGAATTGACAAAATCTCCATCTGTCAATTGCAAAAGGCCCCTTTACTGGGATCGGCAAACATAATTCGCCGCTACATCACGCAGTCCTAGGTGCTTGGGAAGCGCCCGACTGGTGATGAAATACGAAATCCAACATAGTGATCTCGTTTGCTGTGTTGTACTGATATCATCATCATCATCATCATAGTTATAATAGTACTAATAATAATAGTAACAATAATAATAATAATAATAATAATAATAATAATAATAATAAAAAATAAAAAAATCAACTCCAGTAGTGGGTTGCTACTGATACAGTAAAGGATGGCACACCTGTAATGATTGTTGTGTGCGCAACTTCAAGTCTCTTGTGTGCACACAGGCAAGAGACCCACAACTTTGGTTTTCTTGCGTGTGCGCATGTGCATCCCAGTGTGTTTTTGCTTCTGCGCATACACAGGAAGCAAAATCTTTGGGGGATGCGCGTGTGTGAGAGATTTCAGTGACTTTTTTTCCATTCTGTGCATGCACAGAAGCAAAAAAACCCCCCCACCAAAATCTCACACACGCATGTGCCCCTCGCGGGATTTTGCTTCCTGCTGGGATGCGCACAGGTGCCCACAAGAGAACCAAAGCTGTGCGCGCAGCATACTGGTAGCAGCAGTAATAGGAATCCACCCCGGTCAACTCCCATAAGTCAACTCCACACCAAAACTTGCTGGAACTGACAAACCAGGAGTGAATCGTCCTTCAAACCTGAAGTTTGTGGCTTCATTCTGTCCACTGCCATGCAGCCATTTCTGGGTTACCAGTAATTTCCCATATGCTTTAATTTGGAGGGGGGAAATATTGCTGAATTAAAGGGAATTCTGGGAATCAAAGTCGACGCATCTTAAAAATTGCTAAGGTTAAGAAACACTGGATTAGACATTTGGAGGAAATTGACAGGAAGAGCTGTTTATTAGGGGAACGTGCTATTGCTTGAAGTGGTTTCTTCCCCTTTACTGGAACTTTTTATTTTTTTGGCAGTTTGACATTTAATTGAGTTATAAAATACTGTAAAATAGAAAAGTACCGTATTTTTCAGAGTATAAAATGCACCTTCTTCCTCCCTAAAGGAGCTGATAATTTGGGTGCGTCTTATACTCTGAATGCAACTTTTTTCCCAGCCCTAATTAGGTGCTAACGATCTTCCCAGCTCTTACCTTGCAGGCTCTTTCATTGTTACTCTCTGGAGGAATGTTTTCTAAGCCCTAAATCTTTGCAGGGTTTTTTTCATTGCTCTACTTGCTCCAAATGTTTTTCTTCCAGCCCTAACGGGGTGCTAACAATGTTCCTAGCTTGCAGGCTCTTTCATTGTTACTCTCTGGAAGAATGTATTCCAAGCCCTAAGTCTTTGCAGGGTTTTTTTCATTGCTCTACTTGCTCCAAATGTTTTTTTTACAGCCCTAACGGGGTGCTAACAATGTTCCTAGCTTGCAGGCTCTTTCATTGTTACTCTCTGGAAGAATGTTTTCCAAGCCCTAAGTCTTTCCAGGGTTTTTTTCATTGCTCTACTTGCTCCAAATGTTTTTTTTACAGCCCTAATGGGGTGCTAACAATGTTCCTAGCTTGCAGGCTCTTTCATTGTTACGCTCTTAAAGAATGTTTTCCAAGCCCTAAGTCTTTGCAGGGTTTTTTTCATTGCTCTACTTGCTCCGAATGTTTTTCTTCCAGCCCTAACGGGGTGCTAACAATGTTCCTAACTTGCAGGCCCTTTCATTGTTACTCTCTGGAAGAATGTTTTCCAAGCCCTAAGTCTTTCCAGGGTTTTTTTCATTGCTCTACTTGCTCCAAATGTTTTTTTTACAGCCCTAATGGGGTGCTAACAATGTTCCTAGCTTGCAGGCTCTTTCATTGTTACGCTCTTAAAGAATGTTTTCCAAGCCCTAAGTCTTTGCAGGGTTTTTTTCATTGCTCTACTTGCTCCGAATGTTTTTCTTCCAGCCCTAACGGGGTGCTAACAATGTTCCTAACTTGCAGGCCCTTTCATTGTTACTCTCTGGAAGAATGTTTTCCAAGCCCTAAGTCTTTGCAGTTGTTTTTCTTTTAAATATACTTTATTGGTTTATATAAAATGAGGTAAAACAGGGGAGAAGGGGGATGGGAGTATAAAAAAGAGAGGTGGGAGGGGAATGGGGGTAAACAGTGTTGTTATATCACAGCTTATATATACAGTATCATTGTTTACACCTTCCAAGTATTTGTCCATATATAACTATTTTGTATTCAGTATTCTTATTTGAATAATCTTATAGCTGTAATATTTGATAATCCAACAATAACAGGAAAAGAAAAGGGGTCGAAAAGGAAAGAAGGGAGAAAGAAGGAGAGAAGAAAGAGAGAAGAGAGAGAGAGAGAGAGAGAATCTAGATTACAATCTATGATTAAGTTCCACTAACAAAAATAACAAACACAATTAAACTAAGCCGTCACAATGCAAACGCCTGCTTGCTTGCAGGTACTACTTCTTGCAGTTTTTTTCTAATTGTTCTAAATGTTCCCAGCTTGCAGGCTCTTTCATTGTTACTCTCTGGAGGAATGTTTTCCAAGCCCTAAGTCTTTGCAGGGTTTTTTCATTGCTCTACTTGCTCCAAATGTTTTTTTCCAGCCCTAACGGGGTGCTAACAATATTCCTAGCTCGCAGGCTCTTCCATTGTTACTCTCTCCAAATAAGGGGGTTTTTTGGTGCTGAAGCTGACCAGACTAAGGATGCTAGCCAGATGAATATCTGGTAGGCAGACACCCCCCCCCCCCCCATTTTCCTCCCCAAAAGCATCTTATGCTCTGGTGTGTCTTATACTCCCCCCAAAAAATATCGTAATTAGAAAAGCAGTTGGGAGGAAAAGGAGGAAGAGAGATGAGCACGAACGAATCAGGAAGAGAAAAATGAAGGAAACATTGACTTCCCACTCAGTTTGTTGCAGTAAAATAAGGCATTAACATCAAATCACAACTTCTTGCTTTTTCATAATAATATGAACAAGCCATTTCTGTAAACATCTATCAATCTACTCGGTAAAACCCAAAATCAAAGTGTCACTCTTTTTCACTTAATAATAATAATAACAACAGAGTTTGAAGGGACCTTGGAGATCTTCTAGTCCAACCCCCTGCTTGGGCAGGAGACCCTACACTACTTCAGACAAATTTCTATCCAACATCTTCTTAAAACTTCCTGTGTTTGAGCATTCACAAATTCTGGAGGCAAGCTGTTCCACTGATCAATTGTTCTAACTGTCAGGAATTTTCTCCTTAGTTCTAAGCTGCTTCTCTTCTTGTTTAGTTTCCACCCATTGCTTCTTGTCCTACCCTCAGGTGCCTTGGAGAATAGCCTGACTCCCTCTTCTTTGTAGCAACCCCTGAGAGATTGGAACACTGCTATCACTTCTCCCCTGGTCCTTCTTTTCATTAAACCAGCCATGCCTAGTTCCTGCAATCATTCTTCATATATTTTAACCTCCAGTCCCCTAATCATCTTTGTTGCTCTTCTCTGCACTCTTTCTAGAGTCTCAACATGATGGTGACCAAAAATGAATGCAGTATTCCAAGTGTGGCTTACCAAGGCCTTATAAAGTGGTATTAACACTTCATGTGATCTTGATTCTATCCCTCTGTTAACCCTAGAACTCTTGGGTTTTTTTGGCAGCTGCTGCAACACTGCTGGCTCATATTTAAATGGTTGTCCACTAGGACTCCAAGATAACTCTCACAGTTACTACTGTTGAGCAAGGTACCACATATACTTATACCTGTGCATTTTGTTTTTCTTGCCTAAATATAGAACCTTACTTTTTTCACCATTGAATTTCATTTTGTTTGAGAGTGCCCAGTGCAAATTTCGGGACCGCCTTCTGCCGCACGAATCCCAGCGACCAGTTAGGTCCCACAGAGTTTATTTACAGTGATCCCTCGATTATCGCGAGGGTTCCGTTCCAAGACCCCTCGCGATAATCGATTTTTTGCGATATAGCGGTGCGGAAGTAAAAACACCATCTGCGCATGTGCGCCCTTTTTTTCATGGCCGCACATGCGCAGATGGTGGAGTTTGCGTGTGGGCGGGGGAAGACCAAGGCAAGGTTCCTTCGGCCGCCCAACAGCTGATCTGCTCCGTAGCGCGGCAGCAGCGAGGAGCCAAAGATGGGGTTTCCCCTTTGCCTGGGCAACGGGGAAACCCCATCTTCGGCTCCTCGCTGCTGCCGCGCTACGGAGCAGATCAGCTGTTGGGCGGCCGAAGGAACCTTGCCTTGGTCTTCCCGATGCCCAGGCAAAGGGGAAACCCCAAGATCGCTTGCCGCTTACCGCTTGCCGTTCACCCGCCCGGCTTCCGCTTGCCGCTTGCCGTTCACCCGCCCGGCTTCCGCTTGCCGCTTGCCGTTCACCCGCCCGCCGTTTGCTGCTCGCCCATTCACCCGCCCACCCGCTGTTTGCTGCTCGCCCGTTCACCCGCCCGCCATCAGGACCGCCGCACACTAACTTGATGACGGCCATGCCGTCCCAGATCGCGGGGAGGGGAGCTCTTCTCCAGCCAGGGGACGACGAGGCCCTCCCAATGCTTGCCCGCCGCCCAGGCCCCGCGCTTGGAGCCGGAGTGACGGGCCTAGCCTTAGCTTACTTGGCCTCGACGTGGCCGGCAGCTGCGGCGGCTTCAGCCCCGCCCCCGAGCTGAGCTTCCTTTGGCTTCCTTCGAGGCAAAACTGCAAAGCTCACCTGCCGCCTCGAAGGAAGCCAAAGGAAGCTCAGCTCAACGAGGACCGGCTGTTGGTCCCTTGAAGCTGCCTCCACCGCCGCCCACTGCGGAGATCCCTTCGCCCGAACGGAGGTGGCGGTGGTGGGTTCAAGGGACCAAGAGCCGGTCCTTTTCGGGGTTGCGTTGCAGCCTCTGAGGCCACTTCCGCCTCCGGATGAAGGAATCTCCTCGGTGGCGGGATCGGAGGATGCAGCAACGCAGCCCCGAAAAGGACCGGCTGTTGGTCCCTTGAACCCGCCGCCGCCGCCAACTGCGGAGATCCCTTCGCCCGAACGGAGGTGGCGGTGGTGGGTTCAAGGGACCAAGAGCCGGTCCTTTTCGGGGTTGCGTTGCTGCATCCTCCGATGCCGCCCACCGAGGAGATTCCTTCGTCCGGAGGCGGAAGTGGCCTCAGAGGCTGCAACGCAGCCCCGAAAAGGACCGGCTCTTGGTCCCTTGAACTCACCACAGCCACCTCCGTTCCGGCGAAGGAATCTCCTCGGTGGGCGGGATCGGAGGATGCAGCAACGCAGCCCCGAAAAGGACCGGCTGTTGGTCCCTTGAACCCGCCGCCGCCGCCCACTGCGGAGATCCCTTCGCCCGAACGGAGGTGGCGGTGGTGGGTTCAAGGGACCAAGAGCCGGTCCTTTTCGGGGTTGCGTTGCTGCATCCTCCGGTGCCGCCCACCGAGGAGATTCCTTCATCCAGAGGCGGAAGTGGCCTCAGAGGCTGCAACGCAGCCCTGAAAAGGACCGGCTCTTGGTCCCTTGAACCCACCACAGCCACCTCCATTCCGGCGAAGGAACCTCCTCGGTGGGCGGCATCGGAGGATGCAGCAACGCAGCCCCGAAAAGGACCGGCCGAGGTCGCCAGGAAGGGAGAAGAAGAGTCAATGAACGGCGCCAGCCGCCGCCTCGCCCAACGCAAAGCGCGAGAGCCCAGACCCGGAGGCAGCCCGCTCGCTGTCCGTGGCGCTTCGAGTTTCTCCTCCCGGAGGCGCGCTCGGTGCTCGCTGCACCCGAACATCCGGGGACTCCGGGAGGAGAAACTCGAAGCGCCACGGACAGCGAGCGGTCTGCCTCCGGGTCTGGGCTCTCGCGCTTTGCGTTGGCGAGGCGGTGGCTGGTGCCGTTCATTGACTCTTCTTCTCCCTTCCTGGCGACCTCGGCGGCGGAGGGTGGAAGAATGGGGAAGAAGAGGAGGAGGGAGAAGGAGACACGGCAGCCGGAGCAGTGCGGACTCCTCCTCCTCTTCTTCCTCGCTCTTCCACCCTCCGCCGCCGAGGTCGCCAGGAAGGGAGAAGAAGAGTCAATGAACGGCGCCAGCCACCGCCTCGCCAACGCAAAGCGCGAGAGCCCAGACCCGGAGGCAGCCCGCTCGCTGTCCGTGGCGCTTCGAGTTTCTCCTCCCGGAGTCCCCGGATGTTCGGGTGCAGCGAGCACCGAGCGCGCCTCCGGGAGGAGAAACTCGAAGCGCCACGGACAGCGAGCGGGCTGCCTCCGGGTCTGGGCTCTCGCGCTTTGCGTTGGCGAGGCGGTGGCTGGCGCCGTTCATTGACTCTTCTTCTCCCTTCCTGGCGACCTTGGCGGCGGAGGGTGGAAGAGCGAGGAAGAAGAGGAGGAGGAGTCCGCGCTGCTCCGGCTGCCGTGTCTCCTTCTCCCTCTTCTTCCCCACTCTTCCACCCTCCTCCGCCTAGGTCGCCAGGAAGGGAGAAGAAGAGTCAATGAACGGCGCCAGCCGCCGCCTCACCCAATGTAAAGCGCGAGAGCCCAGACCCGGAGGCAACCCGCTCGCTGTCCGTGGCGCTTCGAGTTTCTCCTCCCGGAGGCGCACTCAGCGCTCGCTGCAGCCGAACATCCGGGGACTCTTCTTCTCCCTTCCTGGCGACCTCGGCGGCGGAGGGTGGAAGAGCGGGGAAGAAGAGGAGGAGGAGGGAGAAGGAGACACGGCAGCCGGAGCAGCGCGGACTCCTCTCTCGGTTGGAGGTGAGCTTGACGACGCCCCCCCCCCCCGGGAAAAAGACTGAAGTGGCCGCTTTCTCCGTCGTATGTGTGTGGGGGCTCGGGAGGAAGCTGCCGGAGGAGGGTCGACGACGGGTAGCCCTGCAGCTGTGGTCCCCGCCGGGATGGAGGCGCCTGGGTGCACACGTGCGCACATACGCACGCGGATGGGGGGGAGAGCGCGAGTGAGCGAGAGGGGGGGGAAGCCCAGACGGGATGAACCGTTTCTTGGGTGGCGGGTGTGGAAAAGGGGAGAGAGAGGCCAGGCGGGTTGAGGGAATCAAAGAGGGGTGGGGGTGCTGCTCTGAGGCACTCGGAAAGAGTTTTCGGAAGGCTCTCGTGCTAAGGCGAAAGGGCGTGTGGAGAGCCTGATGTTGACGGAATTGGGGACCAGCGAGGAGCCGAAGAAACCCGCTGCCCACGGAAAGGGGAAACCCGGATGTTCGGCTCCTCGCTGCTGCTGCGCTGCCGAGCAGATCAGCTGCTAGGCGGCTGCTGGAGAGCAAGAGGGGGAGAGATAGAGAAAGAGAGAGAAGGAAAGAAAGAGATGAGAGAGGGAGGAAGAGAGTGTTTGAGAGGAAGAAGCAAGATAGAGAGAGAGAGAAATAAAGATGAGGAAGGAAGAGAAATGAGAAAATGATTGAAGCAGAGAATGACGAGAAAGAGACAGAGAAGTGACTCTTGGTGATGGAAAAATCGCGATATAGTGTTTCGCGAAGATCGAGATGGTAACAATTGCTGAAAAATCACGATATAGCGTTTCGCGAAGATCGAGATCGCGAAACTCGAGGGATCACTGTATTTATTTATTTATTGGATTTGTATGCCGCCCCTCTCCGTGGATTCGGGGCGGCTAACAACGGTGATAAAAACAATATGTAGCAATCCAATAATAAAACAACTAAAAACCCTTATTATAAAAAACCAGACATACATACTGACATACCATGCATAAACTGTAGAGGCCCAGGGGGAAAGAATATCTCAGTTCCCCCATGCCTGACGGCAGAGGTGGGTTTTAAGGCGTTTACGAAAGGCGAGGAGGGTGGGGGAAATTCTGATCTCTGGAGGGAGTTGGTTCCAGAGGGGCGGGGCCGCCACAGAGAAGGCTCTTCCCCTGGGTCCCGCCAAATGACATTGTTTAGTTGACGGGACCCGGAGAAGGCCCACTCTGGGGGACCTAATCGGTCGCTGGGATTCATGCGGCAGTTGGCCTTCTCCGGGTCCCATCGACTAAACAATTTGGTGGGACCCAGGGGAAGAGCCTTCTCTGTGGTGGCCCCAGCCCTCTGGAACCAACTCCCCCCAGAGATTAGAATTGGCCCCCACTCTCCTCGCCTTTTGTAAGCTCCTTAAAACCCACCTCTGCCGTCAGGCATGGGGTAACTGAGATATTCTTTCCCCCTAGGCCTCTACACTTTATGCATGGTATGTTTGTATGTATGTTTGGTTTTATAAATAAGGTTTTTTTAGTTGTTTTAGAATTGGATTGTTACATGCTTTTTTTATCACTGTTCGTTAGCCGTCCCGAGTCCACGGAGAGGGGCGGCATACAAATCCAATAAATAAAATAAATAAATTTGTCAAGATCCTTCTGTATCTTGAGCCTACTTTATCTTCTGGAGTGTTGGCTATTCCTGACAGTTTTGTGTTATCTGCAAATTGGATGAGGTCGCCATCTATCTCTTCATCCAAGTCATTGACGAAGATATTGAAGAGTACTGGGCCTCGGAGTACTCCACTGCATACGTCCCTCCATTTAGATGCAGTTCTGTTGAGCACTACGTGTTGAGTGCAGTTGGTTAGCCAGTTTTGAATCCATCTGGTAGTATTGCTGTCTAACCCACATTTTTGAACTATATCTAGTAGTAGGTTTTTTATTTTTATTTATTTATTGTTAGAGTTGAAAGGGACCATGAAGGCCATCAAGTTCAACCCCCTGCTCAAGCAGGAACCCTATAGCACACCAGTCAAGTGGCAGTTCAATCATCTTTTAAAAATGTCCAGAGTGTTGGAGTTCACAATGTCCGCTAGTAGGTTGTTCCATTGGTTGATCGCTCTGACCGTCAGGAAGTTCCTCCTTATCTCCATGCTGAATCTCTCCTTGGTCAGCATCCAGCCATTGTTCCTCGTCCGGCCCTCTGGTGCCCTGGAGAATAAAGTGATCCCATCCTCTCTGTGACATCCCTTCTGTACCTGTAGACCAGAGGTCTTCAAACTTGGCAACTTTAAGACTTGTGGACTTCAACTCCCAGAATTCTCCAGCCAGCTATACTAGCTGGAGAATTCTGGGAGTTGAAGTCCACAAGTCTTAAAGTTGCCAAGTTTGAGGGCCCCTGCTGTAGACTGCTATCATATCCGCTCTGGCCCTCCTTTTCTCTAGGCTATCCATGCCCAGTCCCCTCAGTCTCTCTTCGTAAGTCTCGGTTTCCAATCCCTTCATCATCTTAGGTTATGGTCTACTTTATCAAATGCCTTCCTGAAGTCCAAGTAAATTATGTCAACAGCATTCCTCTGGTCCTCTAATTTTGCCACTTTGTCAAAGAATGCAATAACATTAGCCTGGCATGATCTTTTTGTGACAAACCCATGTTGGCTTTTGGTTATTAGTTTCTTTGCTTCTAGGTGTTTGTTGATTTGTTGCTTGATTATCTTTTCCAGAATCTTCTCTGGTATTGCTAGGGGAGGCATTTGCCCAGGTTCGCCTGGTGCACCAGTTGCGGCCCTATTTGGACCGGGACTCACTGCTCACAGTCACTCATGCCCTCATCACCTCGAGGCTCGACTACTGTAACGCTTTCTACATGGGGCTACCTTTGAAAAGTCTTCGGAAACTTCAGATCGTGCAGAATGCAGCTGCGAGAGCAATCATGGGCATTCCCAAATATGCCCATGTTACACCAACACTCCGCAGTCTGCATTGGTTGCCGATGAGTTTCCGGTCACAATTCAAAGTGTTGGTCATCACCTATAAAGCCCTTCATGGCACCGGACCAGGGTATCTACGAGACTGCCTTCTGCCGCACGAATCCCAGCGACCGGTTAGGTCCCACAGAGTTGGTCTCCTCTGGGTCCCGTCAACTAAACAATGTTGTTTGGCGGGACCCAGGGGAAGAGCCTTCTCTGTGGCGGCTCTGACCCTCTGGAATCAGCTCCCTGCAGAGATTAGAAGTGCCCCACCCTCCTTGCCTTTCGTAAACTCCTTAAAACCCACCTCTGCTGTCAAGCGTGGGGGAACTGAAACATCTCCCCCTGCCTATGTATTTTTTTGTGTATGATATGACTGTATGTATGTTTTTATATATTGGGGTTTCTTATTATTATTGTTATTTTAGATTCTAAGTATTAGATTTGTTATTATATATTGTTTTTATCATTGCTGTAAGCCGCCCCGAGTCTACGGAGAGGGGCGGCATACAAATCTAATAAATAATAATAATAATAATAATAATAATAATAATAATAATAATAATAATAATAATAATAATAGAAAGTATGGATCATCGACATCGCAATCCCAGGGAGACAGCAGAATTGAGGAGAAGCAGCTAGAGAAATTAGTGAAATACAAAGATCTAAAAATCGAGCTGCAACGACTCTGGCATAAGCCAATGAAAGGGGTCCCAGTGGTACTTGGCACGCTGGGCGCAGTTCCAAAGGATCTCAGCGGACATTTGAAAACTATCGGAATTGACAAAATCTCCACCTGTCAATTGCAAAAGGCTGCTTTACTGGGATTGGCAAACATAATTTGCCGCTACATCACGCAGTCCTAGGTGCTTGGGAAGCGCCCGACTGGTGATGGAATACGAAATCCAGCATAGTGATCTCGTTTGCTGTGTTGTACTGATGATGATGATAATAATAATAATAATAATAATAATAATAATAATAATAATAGAAGATAGGTCTGTAGTTTCCTGGATCTATTTATTTCCTTTTTTTGAAGATGGGAACTACATAAGCTCTTCTCCAGTCCTCTGACAGTTCCCTGGCCCTCGAAAGATATACCGTAGTTCAGTGGTTCTGAGCTCTCGTCTGCCAGTTCCTTCTGAACCTTAGGATGTAATCCATCTGGCCCTGGTGTTTTGAACTCGTTTAGGATAGACAGGTGTTCCCTTACCATTTTCTTCCCCTCCCCACCTGAAAAGAACTTTGTTTCAAGTGCCATTTGCCTTGTTTTTGATAGGTCGGACTGTTTTTTTTCCCTTTTTCATTCAAACACAAAGTTCAGAAGTTTCCCTTTACTGGAACTTTTCAAAGAGACGCTGGATCGTAATCTGTTTGAGGTTGGTGTAGGGTAGTATTTCTCAATCTTGGCGATTTCAAGCTGGGTGAATTTTGATTCCCAGAATCCTTCCGCAGTGTGCTGGTGTTTTGGGAATTCACCCATTTTGAAGCTTGAGAAAGGTTGAGAAAGCTTGCTATAGGGGGTTGAACAGGATGACCGCTTAGGTCCCTCCTATGATTCTATGAAATCTGGAGGATGCCACATTGAGGTAATGTCCTGTTTCTAATCTATATATATATAAAAGCCAAATACCACTCATGCTTCATCATGAAATCTCCAGAACCATAAAGCCTACAAACGTGAAACTTGGCACATATGTCCTCTTGGCTTCTAGATGCTTGCTAAGAAAGAATTTTTTCATCAGATTATTGGTATTTCTTATATTATTATTAACACCCTCTGATGCTAAGGAATTAGACATTGCACTCCCCCACTCCACCTGTAAAGAACTCTGTTCCAACTGCCAGTTGTCTTATAGTAACACACTCTGATGCTAAGGAGTTAGACCAGGTTAGGAAACATTGTCTCTACTGTGGCATGTGGACTTCAACTCCCAGAATTCCTGAGCTAGCATAATTGGCTCAGGAATTCTGGGAGTTGAAATCCACAAGTCATAGAAGAGCCAACGTTACCTACCTCTGAGTTAGACATTCTACTACTCCTCCCCGCCTGAAAAGAACTCTGTTCCAACTGCTGGTTGCCTTATATTAATATGCTCTGACGCTAAGGAGTTGCCCATATATAAATTTTCAAGCTTTAAGTGTCATTGCAATAAAGGCCCATCGTAACTACTCATTAATTTTCAAGCTTTAACTGTCAAATTTATCAAGCCCGATCACATAGTTTCATAGCGAAGCACGGTATCCAGCTACTAGTTTGGAAATAAATGCAATCCCTCCAAACAGAGCAATTTATACCTAATCTAATATAATTTGTCCAAGCAGGAATTTTTCTAGCCCGGTTTGAAAATATTGCAAAGATGCTGATGGTTTTGCATCCAAAGTGCCATGGAGCAAACAAGGAACCCAAAACAGCCCTTTGTAAAGATCTTAACATTTTTGCAGAAAGTTTTAAAAATATATATATGCTGGAAGTTTGTTCCAAGCATCTACTACTCTTTCGGTAAAATAATATTTTCTCACATTGCTTCTGATCTTTCCTCCAACTAACCTCAGATTCTGCCCCCTTGTTCTTGTGTTCACTTTCCTATTAAAAACACTTCCCTCCTGAACCTTATTTAACCCTTTAACATATTTAAATGTTTCGATCATGTCCCCCCTTTTCCTTCTGTCCTCCAGACTCTACTGATTGAGTTCATGAAGTCTTTACTGATAAGTTTGATGCTTAAGACCTTTCACCATTTTTGTAGCCCGTCTTTGGACCCGTTCAATTTTATCAAAATCAGTACGGTGGTACCTCTACCTAAGAACACCTCTACTTAAGACCTTTTCTAGATAAGAACCTGCTATCAATCAAGCAATTTCAGTGGGAAAACCAGATTCATTTAAAAACCTTGTTACTAACTCAAAATCTGCATTGGTTGCCTATCAGTTTCCGGTCACAATTCAAAGTGTTAGTTATGACCTATAAAGCCCTTCATGGCACCGGACCAGATTATCTCAGGGACCGCCTTCTGCTGCACGGGGCAGCTAACAACAGTGATAAAAAACAGCATGTAACAATCCAATACTAAAACAACTAAAAAAAACCTTATTATAAAACCAGACATACATACAGACATACCATGCATAAATTGTAGAGGGGCGGCATACAAATCCAATAAATTAAATAAATAAATAAATAAAATCTCCAGTGATTCGCTTAACAACAGTGGCAAGTGAGGTGGTAAAATGAGGCAAAGCTCACTTAAGAACTATTGCACTTACCAATAGAAAAGTTGGGCTCAGTTTTTGGCTGTAAGTCGAGGACTAGTATGATAACACACTCCATTTTCTTCCTTTGTCTGATTAAAAAATCAGAACTGCGGCTATTCTGGAGCTATTCCCAAGGTGCTAGAGATCATATCCAACTCTGGCGCCTGAGCTTAAGAACTTGTCGTAATCAAGAACGTCACCTTTAACACGACCTAAGCATAGCCCATAAAATCATCTGCTACAGCATCCTTCCTGTCAATGACTACTTCAGCTTCAACCACAACAACGCATGAGCACACAACAGATATAAAATTTAAAGTAAATCACTCCAAACTTGACTGCAGGAAGTACAACTTTAGTAATCGAGTAGCTGATGCATGGAACTCACTACCTGACTCTGTAGTATCATCATCTGACCCCCAAAACTTTACCCTTAGACTATCCACTGTTGACATCACCTGATTCCTAAGAATTCAGTAAGGGGCGTGCATAAGTGCACCAGCGTGCCTTCCGTCCCCTGTCCTAATGTTTCTCTCTTACTAGTACAGTGGTACCTCATGATACGAACTTAATTGGTTCCAGGAGGAGGTTCCTAAGGTGAAAAGTTCGTAAGATGAAACAATGTTTCCCATAGGAATCAATGTAAAAGCAAATAATGCGTGCAAATCCTTCAGGAAAATCCCAAACTTTAGAAGGGAGGCGAACAGAGGGCAGGGAGGAGCAGCTAAAGGGGGTGGGTGGAAGAAGCAAGGCTAGGCTAAAGGGTGAGTGGGAAGGAAGAAAGGCAAGGGGGGCGCCCCTCCCTTTTCTTTCTTCAAAAGACACCCTTTCAGTGCCTCTGCAAGCACGCTGTTCTCTGCAAAATTTTCCTCCCCCAAGCTGCCCCTCCCTCCTCCCTTTTCTTTCTTCAAAAGACACCCTTTCAGTGCCTTTGCAAGCACGTTGTTCTCTGCAAAATTTTCCTCCCCCAAGCTGCCCCTCCCTCCTCCCTTTTCTTTCTTCAAAAGATACCCTTTCAGTGCCTCTGCAAGCACGTTGTTCTCTGCAAAATTTTCCTCCCCCAAGCTGCCCCTCCCTCCTCCCTTTTCTTTCTTCAAAAGACACCCTTTCAGTGCCTTTGCAAGCACGTTGTTCTCTGCAAAATTTTCCTCCCCCAAGCTGCCCCTCCCTCCTCCCTTTTCTTTCTTCAAAAGATACCCTTTCAGTGCCTCTGCAAGCACGTTGTTCTCTGCAAAATGTTTCCTCCCCCAAGCTGCCCCTCCCTCCTTCCTTTTCTTTCTTCGAAAGACACCCTTTCAGTGCCTTTGCAAGCACGTTGTTCTCTGCAAAATTTTCCTCCCCCAAGCTGCCCCTCCCTCCTCCCTTTTCTTTCTTCAAAAGACACCCTTTCAGTGCCTCTGCAAGCACGTTGTTCTCTGCAAAATGTTTCCTACTCCAAGCAGCCCCTCCCTTTTCTTTCTTCAAAAAAGGGGGAAAAAAGAAACCCCTTCATCCCAGCAGCAGTTGCTTGGGTTCGTAAGGTAAAAATAGTTCGGAAGAAGAGGCAAAAAAATCTTAAAACACCGGGTTCGTATCTTGAAAAGTTCGTTAGAAGAGGTGTTCGTAAGATGAGGTACCACTGTATTATGTACAATGCTCAAAAAATATAAATAAATAAATAAATAAATAATAATAATAATAATATAATTAATAATTGACAATCAATTTCACATGCTGTTTTGCACATTCAACTTTGTACAGAACAAAATATTCCATGAGAATATTTCATTCATTCGGATCTAGGATGTGTTCTTTGAGTAGTTAGTTCCCTTTATTTTTTTGAACAGTGTATACAAATATTGTTACATCTTTGTATACCACGAATACAAAATAAATAAGTAAAATAAAATAAATAAATAGTGCTTTACTAGAAGTTTAAATAAACCTGACATATGTTTTTAATATACAGTAACCCCTCATTTTTCGTGGGGGATGCGTTCCAAGACCACCCGTAGAAAACGAATTTCCGTGAAGTACAGGAAAGATATATTTTTATGTATTTAACGAGTATCTGGACTTTTAAAACCCACCCTTTGCATTGAACAGTCATTTTATAATGTTTCTCAGCTGGAACTACATGGGATATTCCACCAGTTTCTTTAATAGAGTCCAGTGGTATTGTAGAAGAATTTTATGGATTTTTAATGGATTTAAAATTTTCAATGGATTTAATGGATTTAATGGATTTAAGGCCCCTTTGAAAACCCGTGAAGTAGCGAGGGATTACTGTTGTTCTGTCGGGGTCTCTGGTAGACTCCTCCCAAAAATTCACAGGTACAAATTTCAGACACACGCATGTTTGAAAATTCAAAACAATGTTCTTTATAATGAAAAGTCACTTAAACTAAGCCCTCTTTTGGTATAGCAAAGAGCCCTCGTCTCCAAACAAACTGGTAATTTGTACAAGTCCCTGATCAGTTCTGAGATACTTAGCTTGCAGCTGTGAGGCAATTCACAGTCCTTCTTCTTTCACAAAGTGAAACACACTTTGCCCTGGTTTAGTTTCAAAGCGGGGGAAAATCAGCACACAAAAGGTCAAAGTCAATAAAGCAGGCACGAAACACAATGATCAGATAATCCTCCACAATGGCCAAACCCACAGGCTGCTCTTTATATCAGCCTCACTAATGGCCACAGCCCCACCCAACCACAGGTGGCCTCATTTTCTTTGATAATAATCTCTCAGTTGTTGCTGCCTATGCATCGCTCTCCGCATGCGTGGCTGTATCATTAACTCTTGTTCTGAATCCAAGGAGGAGCTAGATAATTGATCTCCTTCTGAGCTGTCTGCCCCACTCTCCTCCTCCCTGTCACTCATGTCTTCTTGGTCAGAGGAGCCTTCATCAGCAGATTCCACCGGGGGGGGGGGGGAAACAGGCCTGCAGCATATGGATGTCTCCCCCACATCCACAGTCCTTGGGGCAGGAGCTGGGCCAGAGCTAACCACAACAACTGTATATATATATATATTGCCCCATGCTGTTAGAGCACCTTTATTCAACTTTAGCAATTTCGAGACCTGTAGCAATTCCAACTCCCAGAATTCCCTAGGCAGCTTTATTGCCTGGGGAATTCTGGGAGCTGCAGTCCCCAGTTGCCAAGGCAGAGCTGTTTGCTTGTACACCTTCGTGCAAACGATGCCCCATCATTTCTCTTCTGCAGTTATCGGAACCATGAATCACAAACTTACGCACTTTCTCTCTCTCTTTTTTTAAAAGTTCTTTTGTTCTGCTTTAGGTTCACCGAAGACTCGAACTCAGGTTAACTCAGGTCAGGGCACGAAGCGAGCTCCCTCCTGGTCCAGGTGCAAGGGACTCCTAGCTTCACGTGATACGGTTTTGAATTCTGCACCTCGTGTGTGTTTGTGGGTTTTATTTAGGCTGGTTTCTCTTTCGGTCATCTTTTCGGCAAGGCTCGTGACCCCTTTCTAATTTTAACCTTTGACGCTAGTTTGCTGGGAGGGGGGGGGTATGTCTGAGCCAAATAAAGGAGTAGGGGGGCAAAAACCCCAAATTTAGGAAGCCAAGAACCCCAGATCCTTATGGCAAAGGGAGAAAAAAGGAGCAGCTGAGATTAGAAGGGGGCAAAGTCTCTTAAATATATATATATATATATATATTCCAGCCCTTGGGTTCATATCAGCCGTGTTTACAGTGGCTCTGTGGTTTAAATTACACAGCAGTACAGTAATTCCGTGCTCATTGCCAGTAATTTCACTGACTTACCAAGCAAGGCTTATTTCCTGAAAATCAGGCGGGCAGGGCTTAGAGGAAAAGGCGCCCATCCCCTCGATGACTAAACCAATCACACTAACAGTGGAGACTTTGCTTCTTCTTCTGGTTTTTTTCCTCCTCTGTCTCTCTTTTAGTGGTGTGTGTAGAGGGGGAGAAGAGAGAGGAACCGGCTTTTCTCCCAACCTCGCTTGATATTATTACAGTCCGTCTTCCTCTTCCTCCTCCTCCTCCCCCTGCTACGGATCCGTTCTCGGCTGGTGTCTCCTCTCTCTCTCTTTCGGAGTTCATGCCCGATCTCCGAGCTCGGTGGCTCTTTCGGGCTGGACCCTGACGACGCGAGCTGTCATGAGTCTAGCCTTGCCAAACTTCACGACGGTAGGAAACGTCCGCTTAGCCGCTTCGCCGGAGTCCAGCCTGCGTCGGTTTTCATTGCGCGCTGGATTAACATGTCCCAGGTGCAGTTCTGGCTCAAGTACGCTTCGCTCTTCAAGGTAATTCCCCCCCACCCCTGTTGAAGGAAAGAAGGCTGGCCATAGATATAGGTGCAGGTGGGTTTTGGTTTTTTGCTTAGAAGAGAGGTAGGGTGGAGGAAAAACAGAGGTGATAGTAGGCAGGTAGGAAGCTCTGAATTCTCATCCCTACTTTGTTTCCTTGGCAAATTTTTATTTGACCCCCTATGACAATCATTAAGTGCTGTATCTCATGATTTTTGACACATGTATATTTTCTTTTATTTATTGATTTGATTTGATTTGATTTGATTCGATTCGATTCGATTCGATTCAACTTGACTTGACTTGACTTGACTTGATTTGATTTGATTTGATTTAGAAACATAGGAACATAGAAGTCTGACGGCAGAAAAAGACCTCATGGTCCACCTAGTCTGCCCTTATACTATTTTCTGTATTTTATCTTAGGATGGATATATGTTTATCACAGGCACGTTTAAATTCAGTGACTGTGGATTTATCTACCACGTCTGCTGGAAGTTTGCTCCAAGCATCTACTACTCTTTCAGCAAAATAATATTTTCTCATGTTGCTTCTGATCTTTCCCCCAACTAACTTCAGATTGTGTCCCCTTGTTCTTGTGTTCACTTTCCTATTAAAAACACTTCCCTCCTGGACCTTATTTAACCCTTTAATATATTTAAATGTTTCGATCATGCCCCCCCTTTCCCTTCTGTCCTCCAGACTATGCAGATGGAGTTCATGAAGTCTTTCCTGATACGTTTTATGCTTAAGACCTTCCACCATTCTTGATTTGATTTGATTTGTATGCTGTCCCTCTCTGGAGACTCGGGGCTGCTAACAGCAATAATAAAACAGTATATAATAATAATCCAATACTAAAAACAGTTAAAAGCCCATTATTTAAAATAAATAAATAAATAAATCAATATGCACCAAAGACAAATTCCTTGTGTGTCCAATCACACTTGGCCAATAAAAAATGAAAGACTACATGAACTCCATCTGTATAGTCTGGAGGACAGAAGGAGAAGGAGGGACATGATCGAAACATTTAAATATGTCAAAGGGTTAAATAAGGTCCAGAAGGGAAGTGTTTTTAATAGGAAAGTGAACACAAGAACAAGGGGACACAATCTGAAGTTAGTTGGGGGAAAGATCAAAAGCAACATGAGAAAATATTATTTTACTGAAAGAGCAGTAGATCCTTTGAACAAACTTCCAGCAGACGTGGTTGGTAAATCCACAGTAACTGAATTTAAACATGCCTGGGATAAACATATATCCATCCTAAGATAAAATACAGGAAATAGTATAAATGCAGACTAGATGGACCAGGAGGTCTTTTTCTGCAGTCAATCTTCTATGTTTCTAAAAATGCTGTTCTGTTCTGTTCTTTAATTACAATGAATTCATCTTTGTTTACATACCCTCCTTGATTCTAAATTTCCAACTTCTGCTTCTGTTTTCTAACCGTTAATAAAATAGTTCCCAAGCTGAAGGGCAATATTTTCCCCACTTCTTAAATCCCCAGTTAAAGTTGTTGAAGTTGATTAGCAGGAGAAAAATGTCAAAGAATTGCAATCTTAGTATTTGCTTGCTCCAGAAGGATCCTTATTAAAAGAGGGAATACGGTGTTTATTTATGACAATATTTATTTGTAAAGGTAGTATTTGTTTATTGATTTGATTTATGTATTTTATACATTGTCAATTTATATAGCCAGATATTCAGCACACGACCCAGGGCGTCAACGTTCAAATATTCAAAGGAAAAAACAGGGAGAGTTTTCTGCCAAATGGTTTTTTGCCGGTGGTTTTATTTGGTAAATGAGCCTCAGAGAAGAACGTGGACTTTTTGGTTCTGGAAAAGTTAGCCAGGAAAAACCAGCAAGCTTGTTTTGTCTTCTGAAATATTTTTCTCTCCCACCTACTCCTGGAGCTAGGATTAAGTGAAGCTTTGCATTGGAGAAAGGGCACTAAAGCATGTGTGGTGGTAGCTTGCTCCTCTGCCTTCAAGGGATTTTGATAAGATCTTATCCCTCCCCCCAAAAATTGTGGGGACTCTTCAAAAGTTTTTCCACGTGTGACTG